>NC_057812.1:16297745-16309905 GCF_018294505.1 Triticum aestivum
GTAAGGTACAATATTAACATCAATGGTAACAGAAAAAAAAAGAGACGAAATTATTAGGCCAACTATGCATAAAATTTTCACCATGGGTTATTGATCAACTTGGTGTGAAATCCTATTTTGAACTCCATCCAACTGCTTGCTGTCTCAGAAATCGTGTATACTCAACTGAAAGGGTAAGGATGAGTAACCAAGGTGAAAGATGCCTTGACATTCCAAGAAAGCAACCCAGGTGAAAGAAGCCTGCACCTGAAAAAATGAAACGGTAGAACATATGAAATTTAGAAGCCTGCACTCCAGCTGCTTGGATAAACTAACAATGGGGCGATGAGCGGATGTATAATTATCAATACCTCGTGGGTACAGAGAAACATTTCATTTCTGGCCCTGACAATTTATCTGTCAATGGTGCCGCCAGGTTCTGCGCTCTTCATTGCACTCTCCGACGATAGTAACTTCAGGATGGTTCAGATGAACACTCGCTTCATTCCTGATCACAGCAATTGCAGCTTTGACTTCAAAATATCCAGCACCATCATTGTAAAGAGTCACTTCTGCCTCTTTGAGACATGGAAGATGCTCAATGCCTAAACAGAAGCCATATGTGTTTGCCACTGACACGCTGAACGGCAGCCTAAGCTTCTCAAGCTTTGGCATAGCCCCTTGCACGAACGTGATGTATGCGCCGCCTTCCTCCACTGTGCAAACAATGGAAAATTCCTTCAGACTGGGGTATCCTTGGATTGCAATCCTTTCTTTTTGGCCTGATTTCAACAACAGTTCCAGAGAAATTAAAGCATTCAGTTTCCCAAACATCTGCAGATCCTTCCTTGTTACTTCAACTAAATTAATGCACAGGTGCGCTAGACTGATGAGTGTGGGTGCAATCAACTTTGGAGTATTCAGTAAATGGTAGTCGGTGCTCATCTGAAATCTTTGGAGGGTAAGTGGTACAGGGGACCAAGAATCTAAAAACTCGAGGGGAGTTGAATCATTGCTGAATATCCCTAAAGACTGGAGTTTGCATGCACTAAGCTTGCATAGAGAAGACAGTAACATCTCTTCATGCCTCTTATACCGGTCAGATCCTCCACTCCACCGTTCAACTCGACACATAGACTTACCAAACAGGTCAGGTTCCCAAGCTCTTCCACTGCACCTCTTGAACTCACGGTAATATTAAATCCTGAAATCACTTGTAAGTTCCTCATATTCCCAATCCCATCTGGTATTTTTGTTCTCCCTCCTCCAAAACGCCGTGCAGTAAGTAGATGCTGTAATTTAGTAAGCTGAACTATTCCAGCGGGCAACTCTTGTATGTATGTATTCCTAAGATCTAGTGTCTCTAGATCATGTAGCATCACAATTCCCGATGGTAGCCTTAATATGCCAGTGTTCCTAAAGCTCATGTACTTTACCTGGAACAGCTTGCCCATACCGTTCAGATCATAACCCTCCAAACCTGCAGAACCTTCAAAATCCATTACACGTAATGCTTCAAACTTCACAAGACTAGGCAAGTGTTTGATGCAACCTGTGGTTGTTACCGTCAGAGATCGAACATGCCGTAGGTCTTTATTTAGCAGTACAGATGCAAGTTCCTGATCAATGTGCTGGATCGACAGTCGTCGAATGTAACCATGAGAATTTTCCCAAACTGTTTGCCCACCGTTTACCACATCAATGAAATTATCTTCAGTAGATTTTGATATGATGAGTTCAAGCACATATCATGGACTCGACAGGCACGAGCCTTACCATCGTATCAAATGTCCACTGGTTGGACCATATTTCTGTTAATAAGCTCATAAAAGTTGTTTTCTGCAACTTCTTCCGAGCTCAGTCCACGCTCTTCAGTGATAAATCCTTCTGCTACCCATCGCCTTACTAGTCTTCCTCTCTCAATCACACAATCCTCAGGAAAAACACTTAAATACAGCAGGCAAGTCTTGAGATTATATGGAAGAGCATTGTAGCTTAGGGATAGTATGTTGTTCATTCCCTCTAAACATTGGTTTCGACCTAGGCCAGAACCGATTGATCTTTTCACCTTCTCCCACTCTTGTTTGTCAACTGGTTTGTTCCCTAATAAACCAGATATACTAATAATTGCCAACGGAAGGCCTCCACACTTTTTCAGGATTTCATCTGACACTTCTTTTAACATATCAGGGCAGTAATCTGTGGTGCCGAAAATTCTTTTGAGAAATAACCTTCTAGAGTGCATGTGACTTAGAGGCTCCATGTTATAGACGCGATCATCACCACCTGAACAACATGACCTGGCTACATCAGAAATGTGTGTAGTAGTGATAATTCTGCAAGAACAATTATTCTCTGGAAAAACACACTTGATAGTGTTCCATGCTGATGTTGACCATATATCATCAACAATGACGAGATACCTGAAAGATAAAGTAGATACCATGAACCAATGGTGATAAGAAATTTAACTAGAAAAAGGAAACAAACAAGGCAATTCCAAGGCCGTATATTCATTCTTCATGTGCCAGAGCAGTTAATTAAGTGTACCACACTTCCACTTATGTTTCCGTATGCACCTTACACTCCCTATGTATCATGTCCTATATACTTATCCCTTGAAGGATGAGAACATGTTTTCAAGAAATGGACATCCAACTTTCTAAGCCAGAATTAATATCAGTAAAAACAGAGATCTACCGAGACTACTTCTCTTTCGTCTTATAGTGCTTGGCCATCAGCAAATGTGAGCCACAATACACAATAGAAACTTCATTTCATGATCTTTTTAGTATGAGTAGATATAGTGCTTTTGCAGTGAAGACTAGAAGACAGAAAATTCGAGTGATTCTAATACTTTATCTTGGATTGGTTTTTCACCATCCTCTGTTATCATGCCAAGCAAAGATTACAGGAGCAGGGGAATCAAACTGAAACTGTGGACTGAAAAAAATATCCCTAGACATTTTATTTATGACAAACATTTTTCTTGCATCCTATTACCAGGTTAGGGAGCGGAAACTTATCAATGTTAATTTACTGCCACTTGGATGCTACAGTATTCTTGGTTGTACATACACTTATACTATGTAATTTCTAGCATGGTTGTATGGGTGGTAAAGGATGCCTAGCATTATGCAAGACATGTAACGAAAGTACTGGAGTGGCGCAAATGTTGTTCGATATGGGCAAAATTTAACAGTGGAAGCACTATAAACTACCTGCAGTATTGAGAACTACCAACGAGACGCATTATGCAGGAACTGGTAAAAGGTTAAGTTACCTGTTGTCTTGTAGCAGCTCTCTCATCTTTACCATAGATGAAACTTCGTCCCAAATGTCGATGTCCTTGATGAATCCATCTGGGCAAGGCACTTTGGACACCACATCCTTGATGATTTTCTTAATATCCGGCTTCTGCGAGACTGATATGAAAGCTTGACAATGGTAATGCCCTTGAATCTTGCGACATATTTCATGTGCTAGTGTTGTTTTGCCCGATCCTCCGAACCCAACAATAGACAAAACCTTGAGATGAGGAGTTGTCGATCCATCTTCTTCCATCACCCAATTGGCTAGATCATCTCTTGGACCATCAACGCCCACAAGGTTTGCCTCCTCAGCAAAAAGAGTAGACAGCCGAGGATCCAAGGCACCATGGCCGGAGGAGCTACAAGCAATATCATCAAGTTTGTAACTATTCTTGAGCTCTTTCACTTGGTTGACACGAGCCTTCATATCATCAATTTGGCTGGCGATTCCACGCCGTGACCCAAGCGTCCTTAGGCAGCGAGCAGTCTCACAAAAGAAGCCCTTGAAGCCCCCTTGGCGCCTGCCGCTGCCAAGCTGGTGAATGAACTTGTCGATGCAATCCTCGATGTCGTAGGCCAGCTCTCTCACCAGCGAAATCCATGCCTTCACTTGAACATCAGGATCTTCTAGCATCATGTACTTGTGGACCGCAGCATATGCATGCTAGTCAGCTCAGATCTGAGGGAGCAGATCTCGCGAAGGACGCCTTTGAGGCGGCCAAACTCGCCGGCGAGCAAGGCGGTGAGCTTCAGCAACAGGGGACCCAACGCACCGTGCGCAGCGCTCACCACAGGCGCCATGGATCTCCTACTTTCGCTGGTCTTTTTTGCTGCACTCCATCTCTCATCTGTGTGTATGGATGTGTTGGAAGTGGAGAAACGTAAATGACCAAGTTGCAATCGGGTGCGTGCCACACAAGTTGCAAGCTTGGCCTTGGCCCGCATTACGATGGCTGGCATGTGCATTTGAGTAAATAGCATAAAACTACTAGTTTACACGCTAGGGTTCCAAAAAACTACCACTTTTTAATTTTTCTCAGAAAGTTACCAAACGAGTGCTCGGCTGTTTCAAAAAACCCAAAACGCCCATGACTAGCAATTTAACCGTTTTCCTGACGGATTGGGCCCACATGTCAGCCCACGTGGCCTTGCGCGCTCACGGCGTGGCCGTTGACGGCCGTTAGCCGACCGGTCCGGTCGGAACCAAAGCCGCCGCTCGGTCGCACTCGCTCTCCCTCTCACCCTCACTCTCCCCCCGTAGTGACCTAGATTGGTGATGGCGGCGCCACAGCGAAATGGCGTCGGCGGCGAGCTTTTGAGGCAAGGCGTCACCGGCGAGGAGGGCGGTGGACATTCAACGATTCAGGCATGGCTAGGCAGCTCTAGCTTCCCAGCGCAGCGGTCCCCACAGTCATCACCGCCCGTGGCTCAGGTGGATCGAGAGAGCTCAGATCCGGAAGTCCGCGCTGCTAGGGCAGTGGCCAAGTGCATCCACGCGGATCCAGATGGCGGCCACAGGTGGGCGTCCGCGTTTGGTGGAGTGAGGTAAGAAATTTCAGTAGCAGTTACAGTTTTAGTTGAGATTTTAAAATTAGGGTTAGAATATGATAGTTTAGGTTAGGAAAAAAGTACTTTAGTTAGGTTTAGAAGATAGTGTAGTATTGGGAATGAGCAGTGTAATTGTTTGTTGGCATGCTTATGCATTTTAATAATGTTCAGTACATTTCATCATTGTTTTAAGCTTCAGTTAATTGAAAAATAAATGTTTGTCAATTAAATCTCCTACAGCTTAGATGAAGACATTTGGAAAATGAGGCTGCATTTCCAAGGAACAGATAATATGGAGAGAAAGTATTCAGTTTCTTCAGATATAAGTTATCTAACCATATTAGCATTGGCTGAGTTGGAGGGGTATGGAATGGAGGCTTTTCTGACTTATGTAAAGGAAGAGGGAGAGGGCTTGGAGGGGGTGGAGGTCCTGGATAGTGAGGAGGCGTTAGAGGAAATGCTTGACTTATTTGTTGATAAGAAGATCCTGAACATCACTGTCAGAAAGCCTACTGATCCAAGCCCAGCAAACACTACTAGAAAAAGGCATGCTAGTGGCGCACCGAATTTGCCTTCTAATGGCACACTACCGGTGCGCCACTGGCATCACGCCATTAGAATTAAATTCTAATGGCGCACCACTGGTGCGCCATTAGTATCTGGTGTTTTAATGGCGCACCACGTAGTGCGCCATTAGTATAGCCTGCAATGCGCCATTAGAATGCCTCCCAGGGGGCCATATGTACCCATGTGCTTTGGCATTCTAATGGCGCACCAGCAGTTAATGCGCCATTAGTGTGATGATCACAGTGTGCCATTAATGTCTTGTGTGGTGCGTCATTAGTATGAATATTAGGTTTTATTTTTTTTTTTTGCTTTTTTGATTTTTGCACAGGTTACAAAATATATTATTGGACAGAATATAGACAGCAGCACACAGCAACATCAGATTCATCGAATACAATAGAAGATTAGTCTCCGAATACAATTCATCATATTAGTCTCCGAATTCAAAAGACCGAACAAAGATAAAACATTACAAGTCTCAAGACCGCGAGTATCGAGTTTCCTTCACATTACAAGTCGATATCGATCATCTAAACTATCATCACATAGAAGAGAGTTGTGGTCATCACGATGAGCATCATCGCGATCAAACTGGTCTTCATCCGGTTCCTCCAACGCTCCCTCCTCTCTCCCGCTAGATAGTGGGCGTATCTACATTCGGCCTCCGCCCTAGTGGTGTACCCTTTGTAACTGTTACCGCTGAAACGGTGAACCTGTCTCCGACACTCCTCCCAGTCGTCGTAGACTCCGGGAACCTTACCCTTGTACACGACATACGACGGCATCTCTATGCACAAGCCAAACAACAGACAATACATAAGCAATATGTAAGTATGCAACAAAAGGATCGAAAGAGAAAAGCAAGACATTAATAGCACGATTCATGGTCCTACTAATAAATAGCATCGATTACATCTAAGTTGAACGACTGTCCAAACCAAAGAGATATACGAATTCATTAAAGTATAATTACAACATGAGCCAATCAATGTTTCAGAACTACACATCACTATTTTCGACTCGACTCATCGGACAGGAGCGTGGATGAAGCCGCCGTCTGTCGTGATGGTCATGAAATTGCGGTCGTTGTCACCCTGCATTTGTAGCGTTTCATCTATCTCACTGTTGGACAGTTGATATCTGAGGAAGAACTGCCCCGAGGTATGAAGGACATCTTGATGGATGATGTCCGCAAACTCCGACTGGATGCGAAAGAATTCTTGTTTGAGGTCCGCATCCTGGACTGCTGACAAGCTCGCGGCCCAATCTTTGAGATTATCTGGTAGGAGAAGTTGATGATGGTCCCTTACGATCGCCCGCATGTGATGGAGGGCGTAGTAGGCATCCTTCTGACCGCCAGGCGGCTGCTTGACACAGCAGAACTTCGTATTGTGTGAGAACATGTGCTTGCCGTACTTACGAACTGCCTTGGTGAAGGTGCCTCCAGATTTGGTGTAGCCGGGGAGAACATCATCAAGAACTTTCTTGACATTTGTGTAGTCTATGTTGGAGTTACGGTTCGGGTCGAAATACGTGGCCATGGAATATTTCGGGCTTAAGAGGATGAGTGTGCAATGTGTGTCACTGCACAGAACACGCAATGTTAGAAAAAAAAGAACGATCGAAATCTAAGAAATCATATGTTACGGGGTGGTTAAGGGATGACTTACACGGGAAAGTAAGGCACAAGGAAGTTATCCTTATCTGCGTTTGCCAGAATGACGCCTTCGAGGTGTGAACTCGCAACTTGGCGGTCCCCAGCGCTGCTCAAGTGCTTGGCACGCATGTAGAAGGGGTCGACTATCACGATGTCCGGGGTCTTGTCTCTAATGATCCGCATCTCCATACTCAGCGAAAACAGCCGAACGAAGGTGTAGTGTAGTGGATGAAGGTTAAACATAGCAAAGATGTCATCAAACCGCAAGACGATCGTACCCCCGATGTCGCCATCCACAAAGCCCTTGCCCTCTGGCACCTTGGCCACGAAAACCGGGTATGCCACATCCTTCTCTCTGAGATGCCGCTTCTCCAAAGAAAGAACACTGTCGTGCAGACTCCGCATAGCACCGGTTGCAGCATTGAGCATATTTGGCGGTAGCATCGCCCTACCCGCCACATGCACCCTCCTCGAGATATCCTTAAGTGAAGGTGGCCCGTCCTGAGCACGGATCAAACTCGGTGCCGGTTGGCTCGCACCGGCGCCCTTGTTAGTCTTTCGTTTCCATCCCTTCTTCTTGATCTCCTGTAATGGGACTGAGTTCTTCTCACAGACCACCTTCTTGAGCATGTTGGGGCTGATAATATTTCGCACCTCAGCTATCTGAGGCTCGGTGAAGGCGGGAGCTGGAGGCATGTCCTGAGAACTAAATGCTAGACGACGCCTGTTGCAATTGGATTTCTCCGCCGTACCAGCTAGATCGTGGTCGTCTTGGTTGGGTTCTTGAGAAAGAGGCCCGCAGAACTCGTCAGCGTACCCATGTTCGGCAAAGTACTTATCAACTTTGGTAAATGTACCATCGTCGCCGTCTGGATCCTGTGCCATAGGGCTGTCCGGATCCTGTGCCATAGGGATGTCCGGCAGGTCCGGTAGCGTTGTGGCGTTCTTGCCATGGCTTGGCGCCGGCACGACTGGCGGTCTTGTCTGTGGGGTGGTGTCCCCCGCCCCCAAACGAATCTGCTCTTCGGCCAAAGCAGGGGCCAGTTTACACAGGCACTGAGGGTCATCTCATCTTCTTCGTCGGCCCCAGCGGGTCGAATCGGAGGTAACAGCTCGTCGCAGCCTGGCAGCACCTGAACCACTTCAACCCTATACATTGTGGGTGGCATCGGATTACCATGGAACACGGGGTTGCCCGGTTGAACGATTCTGCCCTTGGCGACATCGACCAACTCGACGCCCACGAAGTGCAGAAGAGTGCAAGGAACTTCGGCGGCGCCCTGCGAAAACATGTAGGGCGTCAAGGATGCCTAGTCAAAGGCAAGGAGATGAAGTCATCGGCCTAGAGGCTTAGTTACCGTGATGCCGTCGAGCTCGGCTAATGTCGAGGCACCGCCAACAGCGGGCGTGCAATTGACGGAGGGGCCGCTTGCTGGCGAGGTGCCGGCCGGCGAACACCCGGGTGCATTAAGCTCCAATGCCCGTGCCGGCGCCGGAGACACGAATACCGCCTCCACCGGAGACACCAATGGCGCCACCTGCACGCTGTGCGAGTTGCTGGCCGTGAAGCTGGGAACCGGGGGAGGCCCCTGTTGGCCGCCCACAATCCACGTCGTTAGCCCATGAATCAACGTAGGCACCATGGCGTTGAGCGTCGTTCCAAGTTGTTGTTGCAATTGCTCTTGGACAAGCTCCGGAATCCGCGCCACTTGTGCCTTGAGTGCTTCAACCTCGCATGACTGGCTTTCCGAGCTGGTCTTTTTCTCCTTTTGCCCACCAGCGGTATAGTATGATGACCATTTTGTGGACAAGCCTTTGCCGGCCACACGACCAGCTGACGTCGGCTTATCGAGCATATCCCTATTTTTCATTACGTTCAACGCCCTATTCAAAGGGGTGTCGAAAGGGGAGCTGTGAGACGACCCCGCGCTACTGCTTTCTTTGTCCTGCGGAAGGAACGTGAACCATTTAGAAATATTGGGGATTAATTAGAGTGCAACCATATGGAGCTAATTATGCGGGGCTGTATTCCTTAACAGAACAAGCTCAAGCTCCTTGGTCTTCGGATCCGTGGTAAGCTCCTTTGTTACCGGGTCCTCCTTGTACCGGGCCCTGAGAAAGTTCCTGGTCTGCTTTTCACTGTATTTCTTGAAGCGGGGCGGTAGGCCTTGCTCGGCACGCTCCGCGTCCTCCTTGTCCCATACAGGCTCCGCCACTCTGTAACCGCCGGGACCGAGTTGGTGGACCCCTAAGTTCAACTGCCGCATTTCTTTCCCCCACTGACTTGATTTGGAGGTTGCGGGGCTCTGGCACTTGATCTTGAACTCCTTGTAGTCATCTTCGCTCATCAAAGGATATTTCGCCCTGATCTTGTCATAACTATCACCTTTATCAATCATTGCCTTCACCGTGCTTCTCCAAGTAGACAGGGTCGTGCTCATCTTCGTGAGGGCGGCACTGTTCACTTTATTCCCTGCGAGGCGTGTGTTTGCAAACTCAGCGGGGAACTTGTATCATTCGTGCAGCTTCGTGAAGAGGAGGCTGCGCAAATTCCCTCGGTCCTTATGCCTTAGGTTCTCGGTGTTGATCGAGGCGGTGCTCCGGAGAATGCACCCGAGCTGAACAGCGGTACCCCTTGACTACTTGTTTGGGCGTCGTCGGTTGCCCGTCGGAGTTCACTTCAGTAAATTCCTCCCTGACGGTGCGGAGCGCGTTCGGGCGCCGGTCCTTCCGTTGCTTCTTCGGTTGGCTGCCATCTGTGCGTGCGCCGCCATCATCAGTGGTGGCATCCTCAGCGGCACCATCAGTGGTGGCATCCTCGGTGGCACCATCATTAGTGGTGTCATCCCCGACGCCACTAGGGGTTGTGTAGTCAGGATCGGTGTCTTCCGCGGCGTCCTCATAGCGGTGAGGTTGTTCCTCCAACTCCTGGGACAGCTCCCACAATTGCTTGCCGCCTGAACCGCCGGCCTCATCGTTGTGGGCCATGTTTCGCTCTAAATAGGAAAAAAGTTTGGTCAAAAAGTTGGTTATTATCAAGGAACAAGATCATGGTCTCATCATTTAGGGTTTGTCGACACCGAGGCATCCTAAAAGCTAAGCTTTTATCATTTAGGGTTTGTCGACGCTGAGGCACCCTAAAAGCCTAAGCGTACATCATTTAGGTTCTCATCGACACCGAGGCACCCTAAAAGCCAAGGTTTCATCATTTAGGGTTTGTCGACGCCGAGGCACCCTAAATGCTAAGTTTTCATCATTTAGGGTTTATCGATGCCGAGGCACCCTAGGTTGGGCCTAATCACTTGGCACTAATCAGTTGGCTCTATTGCCACCTATGTTGGGTTTATCATCTAGGGTTTATCGATGCTGAGGAGAATTTCTAAGTTGGGCCTAATCACTTGGCTCTATTGCCACCTATGGTTTAATGCAGCAAGAATAAAGGGGCAGTTGATCCTACTTAATTAAGTACTAAGATACCCCAGCCCATGCATTAGTAGCAAGTACCTCATATGTCCGATTTTTAGCAAAGTCATGCTAAAATTCACGGAAAATTTCAGCATGACCTTTGCTGAAAATAGGACATATGGAGTACCCAAATTTGCCGGAACGGAAGTTAATCGACATTCCGGCAAACTCAAGGGCCTCTCGGGGTACCTGCAAAATCATCACGACACGAAGGGCCTCTCAAGGAGCGGCGTCTCCCAGGACCCCATTTTTTTGCTAAATTTCTTTGAGCAACAATCAGAGCAGAAAATTCAGCATATTTCTATACAATAGCACTGTAAAGATGAAGAACAGTTCTACAGCAGCCCATCTTTGATCATCATCTTTGCATCTCTTTCTCAATGTGATCAGTAATGTAGACATATTCATGATCTAGTTTAGCAGCAGGTTGCAAATACTTAACTGTCTAGAATATCAAGCATGCACAGTAATAAGAATAATGTAAACATTTGGCTTAGTTATAAGCATAGTATACTTCTTATAAACTGAAAGTGGAACTACTCACAATGAAGAAGTATTAGCAGATAGTTTGTCAACTCATGAAATAACATTTTTTTCAGCCCAAAATGGATGCCATTTTATAACATTGCATAGCATTAGTCAGACAGAGCTGAGCCTTTCACCACTATATAATATTGCCATATAACAACACATGTTCACTGGGTGCCAATATGCCAAAATATAAAAAAGAGGCATACAAGAGACCCATCGAAGACAACACATGACTAATGTTGTACTAACACCAGTGACATAAACAAAGCACAACTGATGTGGTGCTAAACTGGATACTGATAAAGTTGCGAGGATGTGATGCTACACTACATTCTAATAAAGTTGGCAAGAGCACAACACTTGTAAGTGATACCCTGCTTCATTCACTATGTAAGAAACAAGTACATTGTAAGCATTGTATCAAAGCAATAACCAGAAGATACCACTAATGTATTAGCATTGTAATTTGTAAGCCAACAAAGTTATATAGGAAGTACAAGTACACAGGGAACTAAATACAAGACTCTCCACAGGCAATGAATAGCATCCTAAAGCACAAACTAGAATGTAAAACAGTGCCAGTTGTAGTGCAGTGAAATGGCCAGTATGAATAAGCTACAATCATTATTGTAAACAGACAAGCAAAATAGTCATAGAATGTCTACATTACTGATCACTAACAAACAAGGCCTAGGAGAATAAACAAGCAAGAACCAGAACACCACTAGAGCTAGATAGATTATACCAAAATCAGTACACTAGCTAGTCGACAGACAGACTAATAGAGATGCGTAATTCATCAACCCTAGAACACGGGGGAAGAGGGCTGTGGTACTCGCGGGAGGTAGCCTAGGGGGAGGAGGGGAAGGGGGGAGAGGTGAGGATTCACCTGTGGGATAACGGCAGGCTGCCGTAGGAGGGCGCCGGTGTCGAGGAGGCGGCGGGCGGCGGCGCGTCGAGGAGGAGGCGCGTCGAGGAGGAGGCGGCGCGTCGAGGAGGAAGCGGCGCGTCGAGGAGGAGGCGGCGTGTCGACCTTGCCACCCACCTTGGAGCCGGAACCCTAGGGCGTGCAGGCGCGGCGGACGGAGGGGACGGAGGGGGC
>NC_057812.1:16310021-16310658 GCF_018294505.1 Triticum aestivum
GAGGGGGCGGCGCTCGCGGGGGAGGCAAGGCTCGGGGGGGAGGCGGTGCTCGAGGGGGAGGAAGGGGAGAGGGAGGCGGCGGGGGCGCGTGGGCGGCTGCGATGGACGGAGGCGGCGAATGGCGGGGGCGCGTGGGCGGCTGCGGAGGCGGCGGATGGCGGTGGTCGATCGAGGGGAATCTGGCGAGGGAGGGAGGGAGGACACAGTGCGCGGGCAGTAAGTGGAGTGGGGGGAGGGTTCTAATGGTGCACCACCCCCTCGTGCGCCATAACTACGACTATTCTAATGGCACACCACCCCTCGGTGCGCCATTAGAATTTTGTTTTAATCTAGCCCACTAGCCCTATCTACAACCTAACCCTATCTACAATAGTAGCCCCCCACTAGCCTGACTGGTCAGCACGCAACACACACACTAGGAGGTCCTGGGTTCGATTCCCAGGCTCCCCAATATTTTTTTATGCATTTTAAATGTTGTTTGATATTTATTTGTGTTTAAATATGTTCAAACTTGTTTAAATCATAACAGTAATATTTTTTATAAAAACAGTAATAATTTTTTAAAAAATATGTTCAAATTTGTTACTTGAAAATATCATCATCGGCGACGGTGGAATGGGGGAGGGTGCGGGGGGTG
>NC_057812.1:16310818-16358477 GCF_018294505.1 Triticum aestivum
GGGGGGCCGGGTGCTCGTCGGCGGCGGTGGAGCGGGGGAGGGTTGCGGTGGGTCGTCGACGGCGGTGGAGCTAGCGGGGGAGGGTGCGGGTGGGATCGAGATGGAGGGGGATCGAGATCGAGATGGAGGGGGGGATCGAGATCGAGATGGAGATCGAGATCAAGTGTCCTCATGAATTCAAAAAGTGCCCATGAAATTTAAAAATATTCATGATATCAAAAAGTGCCCATGAAATACAATCGAGAAATGAAGACTACGATTTAAATACAATCGATCTTAGCTAGCTATCTGTTCACAATCTTCTTGCCCTTCTTTTTCGCAAATGGAGTTCTTCTGTGGAACGGACGTCCTTTAGGTAGGGTGGTCCTGCTTCTTCTTGTGGTGTGTGCTGCTACTTCATCGTCATCGTCGTGTTCGATCTTCGGGTCGCCGTACTTGTCGAAGTCTTGCTCATTGGCTACTCCATTCATTCCGATGATCTTCCTTTTGCCTCTCCTCACGACAACACGACTGGGCTTTGACGGGTCGGTAATGAAGAAGCATTGGTCCACTTGGGAAGCCAGTACCCATGGCTCATTTTTCGCGGTGACATTTGCGCCGCGGTCTTGGACTTGGCTTCGGGTATAACCATGGTGGTGAAATACCGGTCTTCTTTTAGGACGCTCTTGGCCCATCTGACACGGAACATCGGGACCTTCTCTCCAGCGTAGCTCAGCTCCCAGATCTCCTCGATCCTTCCGTAGTATCTGTCCTTGTCGTTACCGGTGTAGGATTCCATCGTTACCCAGGAGTTCTGATAACCATCGCTCTTCATGTCCTTGTTCTCGGTGTAGAATGTGTAGCCGTTGATATCGTACGCCTCATAGGTCATTAGGTTGTGCTCGGCGCCCTATGACAAGGCGAATATGAGTTGTTCTTCCGCGGAAGAATCCTCATGTAAAGGGTACGACAGAAGCTTCTGCTTGAACCAACACGTGAAACATGAGTTGTGCTCTTTGAGTATATCTCCGTCCGTCCTCTATTGGCCTCGGTCATTGTACGTCTTCTCAATAAAGGTTTTGTGCTCTACCACCCAAGGATCGACCACGTCTATGTGTTGTAGCGCGACTAGGTTTGCTCTTTCAAAGTCGGCGAGTCGACCCTCGTAGTCGACATGCATTTCGCGGCGACCCCCACGGTGACCCCATCCAGCGAGCCTGCCGAGGTGCCTGTTGACGGGCAGACCAACGGGGTTCTCGATGCCTAGATAATTCGTGCAGTAGGAGATGCACTCTTTGGTCAGAAAGCCCCTGGCTATACTTCTCTCTGGACGTGACATGTTGCGAACGTATCCTTTGATGACACCATTCATCCTTTCGAACGGCATCATGCTGTGCAGGAACGTCGGCCTGAGTTGGATGATATCCTCCATGATATGGACCAGCAGATGCACCATAATGTCGAAGAATGTGGGCGGGAAGTACATCTCAAGCTCGCATAGTATCACCACGATCTCTTCCTGTAGCCTTCTGAGTTGCCTCACGCCAATCGACTTCCGAGAGATGACGTCGAAAAAGTTGCATAGGCCAAATAGCGTTTCATGGACGTGCGCGTCCATGATCCCACGGATTGCAACTGGAAGTATCTGCGTCATCAGCATGTGACAGTCGTGAGACTTCATCCCGCTGAACTTCTGCTTCGCTGGGTCTAGGTATCTGCTTATCTTCCCCGCGTAACCGTAAGGAAGTGTTACTCCTACGAGGCAGGTGAAAAACTGCTCGATCTCCTCCTGACTTAGAGTGAAGCACGCGGGAGGGTAGTCACTTCCGGTCTTCTTGGCCTTTTTGCCTTTGCGGCGAGTTTCTGTGTCCTGCTTCACCTCATCATCATCATCATCATCATCATCATCATCATCATCATCATCATCATTAGCGTGAAGCACCTGCCTGATGCCCATTGATTTCAAGTCTGCCCTTGCTTTCGGCCCATCTTTGGTCCTCTCTGGCATGTTGAGCAGGGTACCAAGCAGACTCTCGTACACGTTCTTGGTGATATGCATGGCATCAAGGCTGTGAGGCACACGATGGATCTTCCAGTACGGCAAGTCCCAGAAAACAGACCTCGTTTTCCATACCTTCAGCAGCGGCTCTGGCACCTTTCGCTTCTTTCCCGGCTCTGGCGCCTTTTGCTTCTTTCCCGGCAGTGGGCAATGTTTCCAATTTTTCAACAGCTCGTCTATTTCCTCGCGGCTCCTCGTACGCGGGCGTATTCGGGGTTCGGTTTCACCATCGAACAGATCCTTGCGTTTCCTCCACGGGTCATCGTCGCGAAGCCACCTTTGATGTCCCATGAACACGGTTTTCGAAGACCCGGGATCTCTATCTAGCTGGCGATACGTTGTGTCATCCATGCACCTTACGCATCTAGAAAATCCGTGGACTACCTGCCCCGCGAGATATCCGTAACCGAGATAGTCGTGCACCGTAGTGAGCAGTGCGGCTCTCATAGGGAAATATTCTTTCTCTGCGGCATCCCACGTATTGGCTGGCGTTTTCCACAGCGTGTCTAGCTCCTCTTTCAGCAGCCCCAGATACAGATTGATGTCGTTCCCTGGTTGTTTCGGCGCTTCAATTAGCATACTCATGTGAATGTACTTCCTCTTCATGCACAACCAGGGGGGAAGGTTGTACATCCACACAAACACAGGCTAGGTGATACGTGTGCTTCTTTGGCTGCCAAACGGATTGACTCCATCGGTGCTCGCGCCCAGCACGATGTTCCTTGGATCCTTCCCAAATTCTGGGTATTCGAAGTTCAACGCTTGCCACTGGCTCGCATCCTTAGGGTGACTCAGCATCTTGTCTTTTTTATTTATCTCCGGATCATTTCCGTCATCTTCCCGCTTCTTCTCCTCCCTATCCGCGTGCCAACGCAGGAGCTTTGCTACCTTAGGGTCCGCGAAATACCGCTGCAGACGAGGAGTGATCGGAAAGTACCACACCGATTTTCGAGGAGCTTTCTTCCTCTTCTTGTATCGAGTGACGCCGCACACCGGACATATGGTAGACTCCGCGTGTTCGTCCTGATAAATGATGCAATTGTTCATGCACGGATGGTATTTCACGTGCGGTAAATCCAGAGGACACACGATTTTCTTCGCCTCCTCGAAACTGGTCGGGCACTTGTTCCCCTTGGGAAGACATTCGTGCCAGAATGACATGTTCTTGTCGAAGCATGCGTCGGTCATTTTGTGTTTTACCTTCATCTCCAGAGCCATGAGCGTTACTTTCAGGTGGGTATCCTCGGGCCTGCATCCTTCATACAATGGAGTAACCGCGTCTATCTCCAGTTGATCCAGCCTGGCTTTCTCTCGGGCAGCAGCTCTTGCATTATCCGTCTACTTGAGAAGCAACTCTTGAATATGAGGGTCCTGCACCCAGCCTCCATCGTCGTCTGCTCCGGCATCTTCATCTTCATGATCATGCCCTTCATCTTGATCTTCCTCATCATCATGTACGACATCTTCTACATGATGACTGTGTACAGCATCACCGTTGTGATCATGTCCTGGAGATTCTTCGTCTTCTCGCCCGCCCTCGCCGCGGTGGTACTTGTCTTGTTGCCCTTCCTCATTTCTTGCCCGGCCCCCATGGATGACTTCATAGTCATCTTCATCACCTTGCCACCGATAGCCATCCATGAAACCACGCAAGAGCAGGTGGTCCCGCACCTGCCTGGAATCCGGGTCCGCAATAAGGCTCTTCAGCTTGCATCTTTGACACGGATATCTTATCTCCGTCTCGTTCTTTTGAAGCATCTCGGCCTTCGTGGAGCTCAAAAACCTATTCACGATGCCTTCAGTCATCGTGCGGACCATGGTCGCCTGCGGGGTAGAGCAAAACAATATTTTAGAACCAAGAAAGAATTTGGCATGACCTTCCCTAAAAATAGGACCAAAAAGAATGCATAGTGCCAAAATTCTCGCCGAAACGGAAATGAATCAAAACATTCCGACAAAATATTGGCAACTATCGCATTTCAAATACCGGTACCTTCAAACACAAACATATATGCAACACCACAAACACATGCAACACCACAAACATACATAGATCTAGCTAGGCCACAAAAAGTGCATGTGCACGTTGTTGGAGCGAGCTAGGGAGAAAAAAAAGTAGATCTACATTATGAAGATAGCTTTCCCCTTACTTACCTATCAAAAAAAAGGTAATTTCACCACTTAATTTTGATGAATCTATGGTGGAAATGAGATGAGGAGGAGGAGGCAGCCGAAAGCTTGGAGAAGGAGGTGGAGGGAATGAAGTGGGGAAAGTGAGTGGGTAGGTGTGGGGCTGTCCAAAATATCTTGTTGGGGTCCCAGGTTACTAATGGCGCACCACCAGCAAATGCGCCATTAGTAACCCTGGTTACTAATGGCGCACCTGCAGGTGGTGCGCCATTAGTAGTTTTGCAAAAAAGTAAAATATATATATATACTAATGGCGCACCGGGTAATAGTGCGCCATTACTAGTTTAAACTAGTAATGGCGCACTGTGAAACGGTGCGCCATTAGTAGTTTTGCAAAAAAAAGAGTAAAAAAAATTACAGTAATGGCGCACTGTCTGCCTGGTGCGCCATTACTAGTTAGAACTAGTAATGGCGCACTTCGACCTGATGCACCATTAGTTTGTATGGGAAAATGGAAAAAACAATTTAATACTAGTGGCGCACCCTGTTTCTGGTGCGCCATTAGTGTCTTCCACACTAATGGCGCATCACCAACCGGTGTGCCATTAGTATATAGTAGTGGCGCACTGCTTCCATGGTGCGCCATTAGTATTAATCCTATCTATAGCCCTTTTCCTAGTAGTGAAATGTTAATATGGATCACAGCTTGCTTGAGGAACAGATTCCCATTAGTAATGTTGGTGAGCGAGTTGTTTATAGTGTTTCCCAACAAGGTATCCTACATCCACTCCAGAATGCAACTTTGGCACCCGAAATCCCTGAGGAGCCCTATCTTAACACACAACATGGTTGTAATTTGAACAAGGGGAAAATGTTGTGGAAGAAGAAGAAGAAGATGTAGAAGTAGAACATGAGGAAGGTGAAGATGAAGATGAGATGGACAAATCTTCTTCAGATTTTGAGTTTTTTAGGGGTGATTACAAAGGGAAGACAATATCATACAAGGCTTGGTGTAGGGGTGAAGATGAGGCTGGCACAGGGACAAGTCATAACCCTAGGGAAGAGGAAGATACTGCAGAGCACTATTGTGGGGCAAACTCAGAACCATCAGAGTTTTGGGAGGAAGACCAAATCCTTTCTGAACATGAAGAACACTCAGTTGTACCAGAGAAAGGAGCAAAGAAGCTTAAGTCTATCAAAAAACCAGGCCCAACTAGCAAGTCACATAGTGAGCCTGAACACATCAAGTTCGAAGATTTTGTGCATGAACCTGATGAATACTTCTTTCCAGGTGATTTGGGCCTTAGTGATGAAGAAGAAGTACCAAGGTTGCCTTCTGGTAGGAAGAGAAGGTTGAAGAAGAGGAAGGAGATGAGGTGGTATGATCCATCAGTCCCTGATGCACATGAGCAGTTTGCATTGCATTTGTGCTTCCTAAATGTTGTGGAGTTCAGAAAGCACTAAGAAATTTCCA
Organism: Triticum aestivum; assembly: GCF_018294505.1. Lineage (NCBI taxonomy): Eukaryota > Viridiplantae > Streptophyta > Magnoliopsida > Poales > Poaceae > Triticum > Triticum aestivum. Next base: position 16,316,461 of record NC_057812.1, read on the forward strand.
TGTTAGGACACTTAGAAATTTTGAGTATCACAAAAATGAACCAACTAGGGTTATTGCTTAGTGCTCTGATAGAAAGAAAGGTTGTCAGTTTTACATAGTGGCCTCTAGAATAGCTAATGAGTCAACTTTCAGCATTGAGAAGATGAATTTGGATCATACTTGTGGAGCAAGTGGAGAGAGCACCAAGGTTATAGTGAATTGGGTTGCCAAGGTTTGTGAGGATACCATTAGATCAAACCCTGGAGCTGGTGTTGAGACAATTCTGTCATACACAAAGAAAACATTTGGTGTTCATGTGCCTAAAAGCTTGGCATATAGGGCAAGGAAGCAAGCACTTGAAGTTGTGCAAGGAGATCACAAACTCCAATATCACAGACTAAGGGACTATTGATACGTCTCCATCGTATCTACTTTTCCAAACACTTTTGCCCTTGTTTTGGTCTCTAACTTGTATGATTTGAATGGAACTAACCCGGACTGATGCTGTTTTCAGCAGAATTACCATGATGCTATTTTATGTGCAGAAAACAAATATTCTCGGAATGACGTGAAACTCCACGGGAGGTCTTAGAAAAAATAATAAAAAATCCTCGCCAAATATGAAGACCAGGGGGCCCACACCCTTTCCACGAGGGTGAGGGGCGCGCCCCCTACCTTGTGGGCCCCTGTTGACCCTCCGACGCCAACTCCAACTCTATATATTTGCTTTCGGAGAGAAAAAAATCAGAGAGAAGAAATCATCGCGTTTTATGATACGAAGCCGCCGCCAAGCCCTAAAACCTCTCGGGAGGGCTGATCTGGAGTCCGTTCGGGGCTCCGGAGAGGGGGATTCGTCGCCGTCGTCATCATCAACCATCCTCCATCACCAATTTCATGATGCTCACCGCCGTGCGTGTGTAATTGCATCGTAGGCTTGCTGCATGGTGATGGGTTGGATAAGATTTATCATGTAATCGAGTTAGTTTTGTTAGGGTTTGATCTCTAGTATCCATTATGTTCTGAGATTGATATTGCTATGACTTTGCTATGCTTAATGCTTGTCACTACGGCCCGAGTGCCATGATTTCAGATCTGAACCTATTATGTTTTCATGAATATATGTGAGTTCTACATCCTATCTTGCAAGTCTATAGTCACCTACTATGTGTTATGATCCGGCAACCCCGAAGTGACAATAATCAGGACCACTCCCGATGATGACCATAGTTTGAGGAGTTCATGTATTCACTATGTGCTAATGCTTTGTTCCGGTTCTCTATTAAAAGGAGGCCTTAATATCCCTTAGTTTCCAATAGGACCCCACTGCCACGGGAGGGTAGGACAAAAGATGTCATGCAAGTTCTTTTCCATAAGCACGTATGACTATATACGGAATACATGCCTACATTACATTGATGAATTGGAGCTAGTTCTGTGTCACCCTATGTTATGACTGTTACATGATGAACCGCATTCGGCATAATTATCCATCACTGATCCGGTGCCTATGAGTTTTCCATATACTGGTTTTCCCTTATTTACTTTTCCGCTACTATTGTTACAATCACTACAAAATACCAAAAACATTACTTTTGCTCTCTTTACTTTTATTGCTGCTACCACCACTATCATATTACTTTGCTACTAAACACTTTGCTGCAGATATTAAGTTTCCAGGTGTGGTTGAATTGACAACTCAGCTGCTAATACTTGAGAATATTCTTTGGCTCCCCTTGTGTCGAATCAATAAATTTGGGTTGAATACTCTACCCTCGAAAGCTGTTGTGATCCCCTATACTTGTGGGTTATCAAGACAAAATTTCTGGCGTCGTTGCCGGGGAGCATAGCTCTATTCTTTGAGTCACTTGGGATTTATATCTGCTGGACACTATGAAGAACTTGAGAGATCCAAAAACCAAGATCTATCCCTCAACTACGATGGGAGGTAAGGAACTGCCATCTAGCTCTGCACTTGATTCACCTTCTGTTATGAGTAAGTTTGCGACACCTACACCTGCTTCTGCTACTCGTTCTGATATGTCGCATGTTATTGATGATGCCACTTCTGCTATGCATGATACTTATGATGAAACTGCTTCTATGCCTGATACTACTGTGCCGCTTAGTGAATTTCTTGATGAACAAATTGCTAGGGCTAGAGAAAGAGAAATTATTGAATCTGAATACGATGATGATAGTGATGATGAAAATATGCATGTTATTCCTAAAGGTTATCTTTTTGATAGGGAATCTTCTGCTGCTATTTCTGCTTGCAAAGATAGATATGAGCCTAAGAGGTTATTAATTAAATGGAACAAAGAATCACTTAGAGATAGAATGAGACCTGACCCTGCTTTTGCTACTTCACCTATATGTGTTCCTGATAAGGATTATGAATTCTCTGTGGATCCTCATATAATTACTTTGGTTGAATCTGATCCGTTTTATGGCTATGAATCTGAAACTATTGTGGCACATCTTACTAAGTTAAATGATATAGTTGCCCTGCTCATTAATGATGAGAGATCACGTTACCTTTATATACTCGAAATATTTCCGTTCTCATTAAAGGGTGATGCTAAGATATGGTTTAATTCTCTTGAACTTGGTTGTGTGCGTAGTCCCCAGGATATGATTTATTACTTCTCTGCTAAATATTTCCCTGCTCATAAGAAACAAGCTGCTTTGAGGGAAATATACAACTTTGTGCAAATTAAAGAAGAGAGTCTCCCACAAGCTCGGGGGAGGCTTCTCAAGTTACTTAATGCTTTGCCTGATCATCCTCTTAAGAAACCAGAAATACTTGATATCTTTTATAATGGACTAACCGATGCTTTCGGAGATTACCTGGATAGTTGTGCTGGTTCTCTTTTCAGGGAAAGAACACCGGATGAAGCTGAAATTCTATTGAATAATATGTTGACAAATGAAAACAATTGGGCACCTCCTGAGCCAGCTCCTGCTCTAATTACTGAGCCTATCCCTAAACCAACTCCGAAGAAGAGAGGTGTTTTATTTCTCAGTCCCAAAGATATGCAAGAGGCAAAGAAATCTATGAAAGAAAAAGGTATTAAAGCTAAAGACGTTAAGAATGTACCTCCTATTGAAGAAATACATGGTCTTAATTCACCGCCCGTTGAAGAAACATATGATCTTAATTATTTATTTACTGAAGAACCTCCTGATCCCGATATCCCGACACAGGTAGTAAACGTAAATTCTCTCTATAGATATGATAAAGCTGAAGTCCCTCCTACTAAAATTGCTAGTCAATGCTTGGATGAGTTTGATAACTTTATGTATAAGCAAGATGACTTCAATGCTTATTTTGGTAGACAATTAAAAGAAAATGCTTATATGATTAGACGCTTGGGTGATTATATGGCTGATATTAAAGGTGAACTTAAACTTATTAGCAAACATGCTTCTATGGTTACCACTCAAGTAGAACAAGTACTTAAAGCTCAAAAAGAAGTGCTTGATGAAATGAATAGTAAGAAAAATGATTATGTTGTTAGAGTGGCTACTAGAACTGGTAGAATGACTCAGGAACCTTTGTATCCTGAAGGCCACCCTAAGAGAATCGAGCAAGATTCTCAAAGAAATAATATTGATGTTCCTAGTTCTTCTAAAAAGAAGAAAAAGAAAAATGATAGAACTGTGCAAACTTCTAGTGAACCTATTGCTGAACCACCTGATAATCCAAATGATATTTCTATGTCTGATGCTGAAACACAATCTAGTAATGAACATGAACCTAATAAAAATATTAATGCTGATGTTCATGATGATGCTCAACCTAGTAATGACAATGATGTAGAAATTGAACCTGCTGTTGATCTTGATAACCCACAATCAAAAAATCAATGTTATGATAAAAGAGACTTTGTTGCTAGGAAACATGGTAAAGAAAGGGAACCTTGGGTTCAGAAACCCGTGCCTTTTCCTCTGAAACCATCCAAGAAAAAGGATGATGAGGATTTTGAGCGCTTTCCTGAAATGATTAGGCCTATCTTTTTGCGTATGAGATTAACTGATGTGCTAAAAAATCCTTATGCTAAATATATGAAAGATATCATTACTAATAAAAGAAAGATACCGGAAGCTGAAATTTCCACCATGCTTGCTAATTATACTTTTAAGGGTGGAATACCAAAGAAACTTGGAGACCCCGGAGTACCTACTATACCTTGCTCCATGTAGCGACCCGACTCGGTAAGAGTCGAAGTCTCTGTGCTTACCGTGCTAGTCCCTGGATCGACTTGCTAGCACACACAGTACTCGATGAAATAACAGAAATAACACACATCTCTTTATTACATCGATAGTCCAGGAGCAATACATTTATTACCAAATAGGGCATAGAGCCAATAAACAAATACTGCGGAAGCAAAGTAGTAAATGAGTCCAACTCCACGAGCAAGGTTGAGTGTAGAACATCGACCTATAGCACCTTAATCCTCGTCGGATATATCTGCAACGTGATAAGTTGCAGCCATATAGGTCAGTACATTGAATGTACTGGCAAGTCACATCATAAGTGAATGAACCTACTTGTACATGCAATTTGGCTGGTGGAAAGCTCTAAGTCTAATTTTTGCATAAAGCTAGTTTTTCCCTATTATAAAAGATGTTATTCTACTACTACACATTTGCATAGGATGAGTTGGCAAACCCAACTCCATCCGTTCCCAAGTTTCATTTAAATCCCAACTGTTTAATTAAAGGTGAGGAGATCTCCCAGCATTTTCACTACTAGAAGCTCAAGATGTCCGTAACCGGGGACACGGCTAATCGATTAGGTTGACACTCTGCAGAGGTTGCGCACTTTTCCCCACAAGACTCGACCACCTCCATGATCGGAAGATCGAGACATAGTCTTTCGAAAATGCTCCCCCTTAACCCACGGATAGGCCGGTACACCTACATCCTTCTACATCTGCTAGCCCATCCCGGAAGGGGTCACACTAACTACTCAACTAAGCCAGAGCCCATATTGGCTTGTGGCTGCACACGTAAGCTTCTAGACATGAGAATACGATTGATCTCTTTGAGCCTGAGCGGACGGTCCACTAGTGGTGCACCACCATGGGTTTCCCATGCGTGCCCCACTGTACTTCGCCACCATTCCATCAAGTTTCCGCCCAGGTAGTTCATTAATTATCTTAGGTCCTACTTACTACATTGTTACTCATACTTTACAATGTTCACTCCCCAATCCACGTCTACTTAGCGAAGCAACATAATGTAAAACGATGGCGACAATGTCATATGGTTCAGACCTACCTCAATGAACTACTGGGTGAAAAGCATAGTCATGCGGCATCAATTCCTACCATGCAGCCCTACCGCAAAGAACTAAGTGCATAATAAAAACATAGGTAATGAAACATGATCAAGATGCAACTTGCCTTGGTACTGCTGGTTGAACTCTAAAGACTGAAAATATTCTGCTTCGCACTCCGGGCAATCTATCGCAAAGGAGATAAACAAACATAAACAAACATTCAAGAGAACCAAGAAGAACATGCAAAGCAAAAGTCTCGGAAAAACCAAATGAACAAACATCACACTTAACTAGCATGAAAAATATTTCTAGATGCAAAACAACATAGGCCTATGGTTCAAAGAGTGATGTGAACTATAGTGAGTACTATGCATACTAGTAAAAAATTTAATGGGCAGATTCTAGTGTGTGAAAAATTATTGTGACAAAGGTCCAGGTGATAGGGTTTGGCTACGGTGACAAAGTGCAAAAAGAATCAACTTAATCGGAGTTACGGTTTGGGAGATATGGCCATTTGAAGTTCGAATTCAAATCTGAATAAATTCAAATTTGAATCTGTCAAAAGTTTGCAAAAAGGATACCACTGGATAGATCTAAACAATACGAAGAATTTGCCGCTGGTTTCATCGAGTTTGGATCTACGGTTAAAAAGTTGTGGCTACGCGAAGTTTAGGGACTAATCTGCTAATTACAGGGACTAAACAGAGAAGAAAACCCTCGCAAACAAGTCCCTGGCCACGTGGTGGCTCGTGGCTGGCCGAGCAGCGTCCGCTGCGGAGGCTATACGGCGAACGGCCGCTAACTAAGAAAAACAGTGGCGGCGGCTAACTAAAGAAAAAACCGACGCTCGGTTTAAATAAAACCGGCCGGTCTAAGGGAACCGCGGTTAACCGCGTACCTCTTCGCAAAATAAAAAAACGAACCTAATATAATCTGGGCCGTGCATGCTAGATCGAACGGGCGAGGGTGGGGTGGTGGCTCACAGTGGGTGGTGGTGATGGCCGGCGACGATGAAGATGGCGGCGCGGCGTCGGTGACGGAGGGGGCGGCGGCTACGGCGGTCCTCGGCGTCGGGGAAGAAGACGGGGAGGTCCGGCACGGTGTCCGCGATCCGCTGGTGGGGTTGGCGGGCGGCGGGGTGGTCGGCGACGAGCGTAGGGAGGTGGCGGCGTTCGGAACTCCGGTGAGGACGCGGCACGTCGGGGCGTCGTCTCCGGTGGTCCCTAAGGGCAAAGAAAAATGTCAAACGGATGCTCATCGACCCGGGCAATATTTTGGTGAAGAAGAACAAGGTCGGGGCGGTTTACTGGCGGCGTTTTACTCCGGCAAGGAAGCTCCGGCTCCGGCGAGATCCAAAGCAGGAGGGCGTCGGCTACGGGTATTGTGAGGCGAAACGAGATGGCGAGATCGACAGAGGGGGTCCTGGACGTTATATAGGCGAGGGCAGAGGGCTCGGGGTCGACGGATAAGCGTTATCCGCGAGGGCTTCGCCCGGCGGTTGCGGGAGCGCGGCGGCGGGCTCATCCGAGCGGGGCAAGCGGGAGGTTGGGGACGAGCTGACGAGCGGGGCCCGCCTGGCAGCGGCAGTGAGAGGAGGCGAGCGAGGGCGACGCGGAGCGGTCGACTGATGGGGGGTTTCTGGCGCGCGGGCTCTGGGGCGCTGGCCTTGGGCCAAATGGCCAGCTGGGCCGGTTGGGGCGCTCCTGGGCCGAACCCAGTTTCGGTCCAGGCTGTGGTGAGTGTGTGCGTTTTTTTTAAACAGAACACTAAAGTGGTCATAATTAATTCAAAAGAATTAATAAAAACACCACAATAATTTATAAAATAACTATGCAATATTTAAAGCCTAATGAACATTAACTTAAACACAGAACATTTTGAAAATATTTCCTAATGCAATTAATGCACTTTTTGCAGATAAAAAAAAATACCAAATAAACTCCAAAACTTCAAATAATATTCAAATACAATTTCCCACCCTTTTATATTTTGAGGAAGTCATCTTATCCCCTCTCATTTGTTTTTCTTGAGTGGAAAATATTATTTGAATATATTTTTTTAAAACTCCAAAAATGCAAAGAAATATGATATGCTTTGAATGATTCTATTAACATCCGAATTTAATAAAAATTGGGATGTTACAAACCTACCCCCCTTAAGATGAATCTCGTCCTCGAGATTCGGGTTGGCCAGTAAAAAGGTGTGGATGGTCCTGCCTGAGATCTTCTTCTCTTTCCCAGGTAGCTTCCTCCTCGGTGTGGTGACTCCACTGAACTTTGCAGAACCTGATGAACTTGGTTCGAGTGATCCTCTCTGCAGTCTCAAGAATCTTAATAGGCTTCTCCTCATAAGTCAGATCGCTCTCTAACTGAATTGCCTCGAGTGGCACTGTATCCCTCAAAGGAATATCCGCCATCTCTGCATGACACTTCTTCAGCTGGGAAACATGGAACACATCATGAACTCCTGTCAAAGCCTCTGGTAATTCCAACTGGTATGCAACCTCTCCTCTGCGTTCCAGAACTCTATAGGGTCCCACAAATCGTGGTGCTAACTTTCCTTTGACTCCAAATCTCTTAATACCTCGAAGTGGAGACACTCGAAGATATGCTCTATCTCCCACTTCATAGATCACTTCCTTGCGTTTAGCATCAGCATAGCTTTTCTGCCTTGACTGGGCTATCTTAAGTCTGTCACGAATCAACTTGACCTTCTCCTCTGAATCCCTGATCAAATCAGGTCCAAATAATTTGCGATCTCCAACTCCATTCCACATCAAAGGTGTCCTGCATTTCCTGCCATACAATGCCTCGAAAGGGGCCATCTGCAAACTGGCTTGGTAGCTGTTGTTGTACGAGAACTCTGCGTAGGGTAAGTTATCATCCCAACTAGACCCATAGTCTAGCGCACAAGCTCTCAGCATGTCCTCCAGAATCTGATTGACTCTCTCTGTCTGCCCATCAGTCTGTGGATGGAAGGTTGTACTAAACTCTAGCCTGGTACCCAAAGTTTCATGCAACTGATTCCAAAACTTTGAGGTAAACTGTGTTCCTCTATCTGATACGATGCTCCTCGGAACTCCATGCAGACATACAATCCTGGTCATATATATCTTTGCCAGCTTAGCACTTGTATAGGTGGTCTTCACTGGAATGAAGTGAGCAACCTTGGTCAAACGATCCACTATCACCCAAATGGAATCATAACCTGAACGGGTCCTGGGTAACCCCGTGATAAAGTCCATACCAAGTTTATCCCATTTCCAATCAGGTATTGGCAACGGCTGAAGTAAACCTGCTGGTTTCTGATGCTCTGCCTTTACTCTCTGACATACATCACATATTGCCACATACTCGGCAATCTCTCTCTTCATACCGGCCCACCAAAAACTTTCCTTCAAGTCCAAATACATCTTGGTGTTGCCTGGGTGTATCGAATATGGTGAGTCATGAGCCTCCTGAAGAATCAACTTCCTGATCTCTGGATCATTGGGTACACAAATTCGTTGCTCAAACCATATGGTTCCATTTTCATCCTCACGGAATCCTTTTGCTTTCCCTTTTCTCATCATTTCCTTTATCTCAGCAATACCTTGGTCCAACTTCTAGGCTTCTCTGATTCTGCCCAACAAGGTGGACTGTACCTCGAGTGCGGCAACATAACCTCTTGGAACTATTTCTAACTGAAGGTCTCTAAGCTCATCACATAACTCCTGAGGTAAATCTCCTGCTGTAAGGGTGTTAACGTAACTCTTACGGCTCAAAGCATCCGCCACAACATTGGCTTTTCCTGGATGATAATGCAGACTCATGTCATAATCCTTTATAAGTTCCAACCATCTCCTTTGCCTGAGATTCAACTCCTTCTGCGTGAAAATGTACTTCAAACTCTTGTGATCCGTGTAAACATCACAACGATTCCCAATAAGATAGTGTCTCCATGTCTTGAGTGCATGCACAACGGCTGCTAACTCCAAGTCATGCGTGGCATAGTTCAACTCATGAGGTCGAAGCTGTCGTGAAGCATAAGCTACAACTTTTCCCTCCTGCATAAGAACACCTCCAAGTCCCTGACGTGAAGCATCACAATACACCTGAAAGTCCTTGTGTATGTCAGGTAGGATTAGCACTGGGGCTGTAACCAAACGCTTCTTCAACTCTTGAAAACCGGCTTCACACTCTTCAGTCCAAACGAACTTGGTGTCCTTCTTCAACAACGTTGTCATGGGCCTTGCAATCTTAGAGAAATTTTCAATAAACCTCCGGTAATATCCTGCAAGTCCAAGGAAACTGCGAATCTCGCCAACTGTGGTGGGTGCATTCCATTCTGTGACTGACTCTACCTTGGTAGGGTCCACTGCAATCCCTTCACCTGACACAACATGTCCAAGGAATCCGACTTCCTTGAGCCAAAACTCACACTTGCTGAACTTGGCATAAAGTTGATGTTCTCTGAGCTTCTCCAGAACCAAGCGCAGATGTTCAGCGTGTTCCTCCTCATTCTTGGAGAAAACCAATATGTCATCAATGAATACCACAACGAACTTATCCAAGAACTCCATGAACACCTTGTTCATCATGCTCATAAAATAGGCAGGGGCATTAGTCAAACCAAAGGACATGACTGTATACTCATAAAGCCCATACCTTGTAGTAAAAGCTCTCTTGGGTATATCCTTCTCACGGATCTTCAATTGGTGATAACCCGATCGAAGATCGATCTTGGAGAAAACACTAGCTCCTTCTAGCTGGTCAAACAAGTCATTGATCATCGGTAGGGGATACTTGTTCTTGATGGTCACCTCGTTCAAAGAGCGGTAATCCACACACATCCTTAAGGTTCCATCCTTCTTCTCTACTAAGAGTACCGGGGCTCCCCAAGGTGATGAACTCGGGCGAATATACCCTTTCTCTAGCAACTCCTTAATCTGTTTCTTGACTTCCTCCAAATCATTAGCGGGCATCCGATACGGCCTCTTGGAGATAGGTCCTGTACCTGGCAGCAACTCAATCAAAAACTCAATCTCCCGATCTGGCGGCATACCTGGTAACTCCTCCGGAAATACATCGGGATAATCCTTCACCACTGGTACTTCTTCCTGGACAACTCCCGTAAGAGAGTTCACCTGAGTCCTCTTAGGCTTAGGCCTGGATACATACTTGATCCTCTTCTTCTCTGGGGTGGTGAGAAAAATCGATCTACTAGCACAATCGATGGTCCCCTCATACTTGGACATCCAATCCATCCCTAGGATTACATCCAACCCTTGTGACTCTAGTATGATCATATCCGTAGGGAAAACATGTCCCCCTATGTTCAAAGGCAACTGGAAACATCCCTGACTAGCCATAGACTCGGCTCCTGGGGAACTCACTAGAATGGGTGCCTTAAGAGCTACGGTAGGCAACTTATGTCTATCCACGAATCCCCTCGATATGAATGAATGCGATGCACCAGTGTCAAAAAGAATGAGTGCTGGAAATAAATTAACCAAGAACTTACCAATCACTGCGTCAGGCTGTTCATAGACCTCTTCCACATTGACATGATTCACATGCCCCTTAGTGAAAGGATTAGGCTTCTTGCCTCCAGAATTCCCATTGCCATTTCCATTTCCATTCTGCGCCTCAGGACACTCATTGGAGTAGTGCCCTGTCTTCTTGCATTTGAAGCAAGTGATGTGACTCAGATCTTTCTTCATTGGTGTAGAAGAGTTGAAATGCGGCTGGTTGCCATTCCCTCCATTGCCATTTCCATGCTTGTGACCATGGTGGTTGTGTCCATTTCCTCCATGCTGAATGTGGCCTCCATGGTTATGATGATTCCCTCCAAACTTGCTAGTTCCTGATCCAGAACTTCCTGAGTACGGGCTATAGCGGGGTTTTTGTTGAACTCCGGAGTTATACTTCCCATGACCGTACTTTCTCTTACGATTCTCCATCTGCTGGTGCTTGCCCTCGAGAATGGTAGCCTTATCAACCAACTCCTGATAGTTCGCAAAGGTCACCACAGTCAACTGAACTCCCAACTCATCGTTCAGTCCCTCCAGAAACTTCTCCTGCTTGGCTGCATCAGTGGCCACGTCCCCTGGTGCATAACGGGCCAACTTACTGAACTCCTCAGCATACTGGGATACCGTGCGTCCTCCCTGGCGCAAGCTGCGGAACTCCTTCTTCTTCAGACTCATGGCTCCAGCTGAGACATGAGCAGTGCGGAATGCCTGCTGGAACTGAGTCCAAGTCACATTCTCCAAGGGGTATGTGGTGGTGTAGTTCTCCCACCAAGCAGCGGCCGGGCCATCCAGCTGATGGGCGGCAAACTTCACCTTCTCAGCATCATTGCATCCTGCCGTGGCTAGCTCCCTTCCTATCTTGCGGAGCCAGTCATCTGCGACGATTGGCTCCGTGCTGCTGGAGAACACGGGTGGTTTCAGCCTCAGAAAACGGGTAAGACTATCAACTGAGGGTGGCGACGGTGGGTTGTTGTTGTTCTGGTTCTGGTTCTGAATGAGCATCTGCATAAGAGCATTCTGCTGCTGGATCAATTGCGTGAGCTCCGGCGGAAAGTTGAATTCGGGGTCACGTCTTGAAGGCATCTGATGGGTTTAGAGTGGATGAGAAGTCAGAAGAGAATAAGGCCTAGGGAGTAAAATCATACTACCCATATGCACATGATAGCAATAAAACTTCAAATCACTCCAATTCAATTTCACTCAAAGGGGTTCACATGAACAATCAAACCTAAGGTAAGCCATGTCACAAGATTTGACAAGGTCTGACAAATGAAATAAAACTAATCGGATAAAGAAATCAAATTTCTAACTCTCTTGGTGGTATAAAATCTAACTCTCGTCGGATGAAGACCAGTCAACCATGTTGACATCAGGTGTCCTTGCATCACTGTCGGTGTCATCATCTCTAAGCTCATCACCCTGGTCCTTGTCCTGGCTGACATAGGCACCATACGAGTGATCCTCCTGAATGTTTTCTCCCTCATCCAGCTTCTCCTCGGCCTCCTCAAGCTCAAGCTTCAGATCGTCGATCTTCTCCTATAGTGCGTCCAGCTCTCCCTCATGCTCGATGCGAGCGTCTTGGAGTTCCTCCTCGAGATCGGCCTTGCGAGTCATGAGGTTCTTGATGACGATCATGTTGTCAGACAGCTCCAGCTCCATCATACGAATGTGATCCTCCATGTCCTGGATATGGGATGCTATCGTCTCATCCTCCAGGGTACGCACCACATCTCCTTTTGCGTCACGGCGTCCGTACATCACGAAGGAGGTCCTCTTGAGGTCTTCGTCATACTCCTCCCGAATGCGTCCGAGAGCAATGTGAGCAGCGATGCCCCTGCCCAAGCCCCATGTTGCAGTATCCACATGGAAATCAATGGGCTTGGTGCGGTTTCCGAGGATGCGTCCAGGGATATGGGCATCGATCCCCCAACATGTCTCCTCGGGCAGGGTGGCGGTGAAGGTTCCAGTGAATGTGGGAAGCCCAATCTTCAGGTGCTTCACGATCTTCACCAGCTGCCGTCCAAAAGGCATGGTCTCATCGGGCTGCTCAAACTCGACAATGGCGGACGACATCTAAATTTTGAAAGAGGGAAGAAATTAGTACAGAAGTAAAGAAGGTACGAGACCAAAGGATATATAGGGAAATTGAAAAATAAAGTTTTATCCTATGGCTTTTCCATTTTCTAGGGTCGCGTCCTACAGTCAACGTGTGCTCTGATACCATCTTGTAGCGACCCGACTCGGTAAGAGTCGAAGTCTCTGTGCTTACCGTGCTAGTCCCTGGATCGACTTGCTAGCACACACAGTACTCGATGAAATAACAGAAATAACACACATCTCTTTATTACATCGATAGTCCAGGAGCAATACGTTTATTACCAAATAGGGCATAGAGCCAATAAACAAATACTGCGGAAGCAAAGTAGTAAATGAGTCCAACTCCACGAGCAAGGTTGAGTGTAGAACATCGACCTATAGCACCTTAATCCTCGTCGGATATATCTGCAACGTGATAAGTTGCAGCCATATAGGTCAGTACATTGAATGTACTGGCAAGTCACATCATAAGTGAATGAACCTACTTGTACATGCAATTTGGCTGGTGGAAAGCTCTGAGTCTAATTTTTGCATAAAGCTAGTTTTTCCCTATTATAAAAGATGTTATTCTACTACTACACATTTGCATAGGATGAGTTGGCAAACCCAACTCCATCCGTTCCCAAGTTTCATTTAAATCCCAACTGTTTAATTAAAGGTGAGGAGATCTCCCAGCATTTTCACTACTAGAAGCTCAAGATGTTCGTAACCGGGGACACGGCTAATCGATTAGGTTGACACTCTGCAGAGGTTGCGCACTTTTCCCCACAAGACTCGACCACCTCCATGATCGGAAGATCGAGACATAGTCTTTCGAAAATGCTCCCCCTTAACCCACGGATAGGCCGGTACACCTACATCCTTCTACATCTGCTAGCCCATCCCGGAAGGGGTCACACTAACTACTCAACTAAGCCAGAGCCCATATTGGCTTGTGGCTGCACACGTAAGCTTCTAGACATGATAATACGATTGATCTCTTTGAGCCTGAGCGGACGGTCCACTAGTGGTGCACCACCATGGATTTCCCATGCGTGCCCCACTGTACTTCGCCACCATTCCATCAAGTTTCCGCCCAGGTAGTTCATTAATTATCTTAGGTCCTACTTACTACATTGTTACTCATACTTTACAATGTTCACTCCCCAATCCACGTCTACTTAGCGAAGCAACATAATGTAAAACGATGGCGACAATGTCATATGGTTCAGACCTACCTCAATGAACTACTGGGTGAAAAGCATAGTCATGCGGCATCAATTCCTACCATGCAGCCCTACCGCAAAGAACTAAGTGCATAATAAAAACATAGGTAATGAAACATGATCAAGATGCAACTTGCCTTGGTACTGCTGGTTGAACTCTAAAGACTGAAAATATTCTGCTTCGCACTCCGGGCAATCTATCGCAAAGGAGATAAACAAACATAAACAAACATTCAAGAGAACCAAGAAGAACATGCAAAGCAAAAGTCTCGGAAAAACCAAATGAACAAACATCACACTTAACTAGCATGAAAAATATTTCTAGATGCAAAACAACATAGGCCTATGGTTCAAAGAGTGATGTGAACTATAGTGAGTACTATGCATACTAGTAAAAATTTTAATGGGCAGATTCTAGTGTGTGAAAAATTATTGTGACAAAGGTCCAGGTGATAGGGTTTGGCTACGGTGACAAAGTGCAAAAAGAATCAACTTAATCGGAGTTACGGTTTGGGAGATATGGCCATTTGAAGTTCGAATTCAAATATGAATAAATTCAAATTTGAATCTGTCAAAAGTTTGCAAAAAGGATACCACTGGATAGATCTAAACAATACGAAGAATTTGCCGCTGGTTTCATCGAGTTTGGATCTACGGTTAAAAAGTTGTGGCTACGCGAAGTTTAGGGACTAATCTGCTAATTACAGGGACTAAACAGAGAAGAAAACCCTCGCAAACAAGTCCCTGGCCACGTGGTGGCTCGTGGCTGGCCGAGCAGCGTCCGCTGCGGAGGCTATACGGCGAACAGCCGCTAACTAAGAAAAACAGTGGCGGCGGCTAACTAAAGAAAAAACCGACGCTCGGTTTAAATAAAACCGGCCGGTCTAAGGGAACCGCGGTTAACCGCGTACCTCTTCGCAAAATAAAAAAAAACGAACCTAATATAATCTGGGCCGTGCATGCTAGATCGAACGGGCGAGGGTGGGGTGGTGGCTCACAGTGGGTGGTGGTGATGGCCGGCGACGATGAAGATGGCGGCGCGGCGTCGGTGACGGAGGGGGCGGCGGCTACGGCGGTCCTCGGCGTCGGGGAAGAAGACGGGGAGGTCCGGCACGGCGTCCGCGATCCGCTGGTGGGGTTGGCGGGCGGCGGGGTGGTCGGCGACGAGCGTAGGGAGGCGGCGGCGTTCGGAACTCCGGTGAGGACGCGGCACGTCGGGGCGTCATCTCCGGTGGTCCCTAAGGGCAAAGAAAAATGTCAAACGGATGCTCATCGACCCGGGCAATATTTTGGTGAAGAAGAACAAGGTCGGGGCGGTTTACTGGCAGCGTTTTACTCCGGCAAGGAAGCTCCGGCTCCGGCGAGATCCAAAGCAGGAGGGCGTCGGCTACGGGTATTGTGAGGCGAAACGAGATGGCGAGATCGACAGAGGGGGTCCTGGCCGTTATATAGGCGAGGGCAGAGGGCTTGGGGTCGACGGATAAGCGTTATCCGCGAGGGCTTCGCCCGGCGGTTGCGGGAGCGCGGCGGCGGGCTCATCCGAGCGGGGCAAGCGGGAGGTTGGGGACGAGCTGACGAGCGGGGCCCGCCTGGCAGCGGCA
The DNA here is from genome assembly GCF_018294505.1 of Triticum aestivum. Lineage (NCBI taxonomy): Eukaryota > Viridiplantae > Streptophyta > Magnoliopsida > Poales > Poaceae > Triticum > Triticum aestivum. The sequence goes on from NC_057812.1 coordinate 16,332,142, forward strand.
GTGAGAGGAGGCGAGCGAGGGCGGCGCGGAGCGGTCGACTGATGGGGGGTTTCTGGCGCGCGGGCTCTGGGGCGCTGGCCTTGGGCCAAATGGCCAGCTGGGCCGGTTGGGGCGCTCCTGGGCCGAACCCAGTTTCGGTCCAGGCTGCGGTGAGTGTGTGCGTGTGTTTTTTTTAAACAGAACACTAAAGTGGTCATAATTAATTCAAAAGAATTAATAAAAACACCACAATAATTTATAAAATAACTATGCAATATTTAAAGCCTAATGAACATTAACTTAAACACAGAACATTTTGAAAATATTTCCTAATGCAATTAATGCACTTTTTGCAGATAAAAAAAAATACCAAATAAACTCCAAAACTTCAAATAATATTCAAATACAATTTCCCACCCTTTTATATTTTGAGGAAGTCATCTTATCCCCTCTCATTTGTTTTTCTTGAGTGGAAAATATTATTTGAATATATTTTTTTAAAACTCCAAAAATGCAAAGAAATATGATATGCTTTGAATGATTCTATTAACATCCGAATTTAATAAAAATTGGGATGTTACACTCCATTAAAAGAAATTATATTAAAACTGCTTTATGTGATCTTGGAGCCGGTGTTAGTGTTATGCCTCTCTCTTTATATCGTAGACTTGACTTGAATAAGCTGACACCTACTGAAATATCTTTGCAAATGGCTGATAAATCAACTGCTATACTTGTCGGTATTTGTGAGGATGTGCCTGTTGTGGTTGCAAACGTTACTATTTTAACGGACTTTGTTATACTTGATATTCCTGAGGATGATAGTATGTCTATTATTCTTGGAAGACATTTTCTTAATACTGCAGGGGCTGTTATTGATTGCAACAAAGGCAATGTCACTTTTCATGTTAACGGTAATGAGCATATGGTACACTTTCCGAGGAAACAAGCTCAAGTTCATAGTATCAACTCTATTGGAAAAATTCCATCAATTATATTTGGAGGTTTTGAATTTCCTCTTCCTACTGTCAAAAAGAAATATGATATTCTTATTATTGGGGATGTGCATATCCTCGTTGAGGTAACTTAGTGTTATTCGAAATTTCTCCGATTTCATGATTATCAGAATGAGTTTGTTAACAAGACTAGATCAACCTTGTTAGTGGATTCTTTTTGATAAGCATGAGATGGATGAAACTAGAAGCACAAACTTCTGTACTCTCTCTATATTTTTTGTTATTTAAATTAAATAAGTAAAAATAGTATTTTTTTTGTCTGTTCCCTGACTTATCCGTGCAATATAAAAATACCCCGAAAATAAAAGTCCTCAGAATGCCATGCCAATTTAATATGATTTTTTTGGGAATATTTGAGGATTTACTGTGCAAAAATTACCGCGGGAGGAGCTGCCACCTGGTCACGAGGGTGGTGGGCGCCCCCCTGTAGGGCGCGCCCCCCTACCTCATGGGCCCACGGTGGCCCTCCTCCACTTATCCCAGCACCCATCTCCTTCCTCTATCTCACACAAACTCGAAAAACCAACTCAAGGCCGAGTTCCAGCCACTTTTGTTGTGATTTTCGATCTCCTTGCTCAAAGCACCTCTCGCAAAACTGCTTGGGGAGATTGTTCCTTGGTATGTGATGTTGGGGAATGTAGTAATTTCAAAATTTTCCTACGCACACGCAAGATCATGGTGATGCATAGCAACGAGAGGGGAGAGTGTTGTCCACGTACCCTCGTAGACCGAAAGCGAAAGCGTTAGCACAACGCGGTTGATGTAGTCGTACGTCTTCACGATCCAAGTACCGAACGCACGGCACCTCCGAGTTCAGCACACATTTAGGTCGATGACGTCCCGTGAACTCCGATCGAGCAGAGCTTCACGGGAGAGTTCCGTCAGCACGACGGCGTGGTGACGGTGATGATGTTGCTACCGACGCAGGGCTTCGCCTAAGCACCGCTACGATATGACCGAGGTGGAATATGGTGGAGGGGGGCACCGCACACGGCTGGGAGAGATCAACTGATCAACTTGTGTGTCTAGAGGTGCCCTCCTGCCCCTGTATATAAAGGAGCAAGGGGGAGGCCGGCCGGCCCGCTATGGGCGCGCCAGGAGGAGTCCTCCTCCTCCTAGTAGGAGTAGGACTCCCCTTTCCTACTCCTACTAGGAGGAGGAAAGGAAAGAGGAGAAGGAGAAGGAAGGAGAAGGAGGAAAGGGGGGCCGCCCCCTAGCCCAATTCGGTTTGGGCTAGGGGGCCGCGCGCCCTGCCTCCTCTCTTCCACCACTTGGCCCATGAGGCCCATTACTTCTTCCTCGTATTCCCGTAACTTCTCGGTACCCCCGAAAATACCCGAATCACTCGGAACCTTTCCGATGTCCGAATATAGTCGTCCAATATATCGATCTTTATGTCTCGACCATTTCGAGACTCCTCGTCATGTCCCCAATCTCATCCGGGACTCCGAACTACCTTCGGTACATCAAATCACATAAACTCATAATATAATCGTCACCGAAACTTTAAGCGTGCGGACCCTACGGGTTCGAGAACTATGTAGACTTGACCGAGACATGTCTCCGGTCAATAACCAATAGCGGAACCTGGATGCTCATATTGGCTCCCAAATATTCTACGAAGATCTTTACCAGTCAGACCGCATAACAACATACGTTGTTCCCTTTGTCATCAGTATGTTACTTGCCCGAGATTCGATCATCGGTATCTCAATACCTAGTTCAATCTCGTTACCGCAAGTCTCTTTACTCGTTCCATAATACATCATCCCGTAACTAACTCATTAGTTGCGATGCTTGCAAGGCTTAAGTGATGTGCATTACCGAGAGGGCCCAGAGATACCTCTCCGACAATCGGAGTGACAAATCCTAATCTTGAAATACGCCAACGCAACAAGTACCTTCGGAGACACCTGTAGAGCACTTTTATAATCACCCAGTTATGTTGTGACATTTGGTAGCACACAAACTGTTCCTCTGGTAAACGGGAGTTGCATAATCTCATAGTCATAGGAATATGTATATGTCATGAAGAAAGCAATAGCAACAAACTAAACGATCAAGTGCTATGCTAACGGAATGGGTCAAGTCAATCACATCATTCTCCTAATGATGTGATCCCGTTAATCAAATGACAACTCATGTCTATGGTTAGGAAACATAACCATCTTTGATCAACGAGCTAGTCAAGTAGAGGCATACTAGTGACACTCTGTTTGTCTATGTATTCACACATGTATTATGTATCCGGTTAATACAATTCTAGCATGAATAATAAACATTTATCATGATATAAGGAAATAAATAATAACTTTATTATTGCCTCTAGGGCATATTTCCTTCAGTGTCCCACTTGCACTAGAGTCAATAATCTAGTTCACATCGCCATGTGATTTAATACCAATAGTTCACATCACCATGTGATTAACACCCATAGATCACATCGACATGTGACCAACACCCAAAGGGTTTACTTGTTGGGTTTCGTAGTAATTTCAAAAAAATTCCTACGCACACGCAAGATCATGTGATGCATAGCAACGAGAGGGGAGAGCGTGATCTACATACCTAGTAGATCGACAACGGAAGCGTTTGGTTAATGTAGTCGTACGTCTTCACGGCCCGACCGATCAAGCACCGAAACTACGGCACCTCCGAGTTTTAGCACACGTTCAGCTCGATGACGATCCCCGGACTCCGATCCAGCAAAGTGTCGGGGAAGAGTTCCGTCAGCACGACGGCGTGGTGACGATCTTGATGTACTACTACAGCAGGGCTTCGCCTAAACTCCGCTACAATATTATCGAGGATTATGGTGGCTGGGGGCGCCGCACACGGCTAAGGATAAGATCACGTGGATCAACTTGTATGTTCTAGGGTGCCTCTGCCTCAGTATATAAAGGACCAAAAGGGGGGAAGGCTGGCCGGCCAAGGGGGGCGCGCCAGGAGAGTCCTACTCCCTCTGGGAGTAGGATTCCCCCCAATCCTAGTTGGAATAGGATTCCTCGAGGGGAGGAAAGAGAGAGAGGGGGCTGGCCACCTCTCCTTGTCCTAATAGGACTAGGGGAGGGGGGAGGCGCGCGGCCCACCTTGGGCTGCCCCTTTCTCCTTTCCACTAAAGCCCACTAAGGCCCATATAGCTCCCGGGGGGTTCCGGTAACCTCTCGGTACTCCGGTCAAATCCCGATTTCACCCGGAACACTTCCGATATCCAAACATAGGCTTCCAGTATATCAATCTTAATGTCTCGACCATTTCGAGACTCCTCGTCATGTCCGTGATCACATCCGGGACTCCGAACAACCTTCGGTACATCAAAATGCATAAACTCATAATATAACTGTCATCGTAACCTTAAGCGTGCGGACCCTACGGGTTCGAGAACAATGTAGACATGACCGAGACATGTCTCCAGTCAATAACCAATAGCGGGACCTGGATGCCCATATTGGCTCCTACATATTCTACGAAGATCTTTATCGGTCAGACCGCATAACAACATACGTCGTTCCCTTTGTTATCGGTATGTTACTTGCCCGAGATTCGATCGTCGGTATTCCAATACCTAGTTAAATCTCGTTGCCGGCAAGTCTCTTTACTCGTTCTGTAATACATCATCCCGCAACTAACTCATTTAGTTGCAATGCTTGCAAGGCTTAAGTGATGTGCATTACCGAGAGTGCCCAGAGATACCTCTTCGACAATCGGAGTGACAAAACCTAATCTTGAAATACGCCAACCCAACATGTACCTTTGGAGACACCTGTAGTACTCCTTTATAATCACCCAGTTACGTTGTGACGTTTGGTAGCACCCAAAGTGTTCCTCCAGTAAACGGGAGTTGCATAATCTCATAGTTATAGGAACATGTATAAGTCATGAAGAAAGCAATAGCAACATACTAAACGATCGGGTGCTAAGCTAATGGAATGGGTCATGTCAACCAGATCATTCACTTAATGATGTGATCCCGTTAATCAAATAACAACTCATTGTTCATGGTTAGGAAACATAACCATCTTTGATTAATGAGCTAGTCAAGTAGAGGCATACTAGTGACACTTTGTTTGTCTATGTATTCACACATGTATTATGTTTCCGGTTAATACAATTCTAGCATGAATAATAAACATTTATCATGATATAAGGAAATAAATAATAACTTTATTATTGCCTCTAGGGCATATTTCCTTCAGTCTCCCACTTGCACTAGAGTCAATAATCTAGTTCACATCGCCATGTGATTTAACAGCAATAGTTCACATCACCATGTGATTAACACCCATAGTTCACATCGATATGTGATCAACACCCAAAGGGTTTACTAGAGTCAGTAATCTAGTTCACATCGTTTATGTGATTAACACCCAAAGAGTACTAAGGTGTGATCATGTTTTTCTTGTGAGATAATATTAGTCAACGGGTCTGTCACATACAGATCCGTAAGTGTTTTGCGAATTCTATGTCTACAATACTCTGCACGGAGCTACTCTAGCTAATTGCTCCCACTTTCAATATATATCTAGATCGAGACTTAGAGTCATCCAGATCTGTGTTCAAAACTTGCATCGACGTAACCTTTTACGACGAACCTTTTTGTCACCTCCATAATTGAGAAATATTTCCTTATTTCACTAAGGATAATTTTGACCGCTGTCCAGTGATCTACTCTTAGATCACTATTGTACTCCCTTGCTTAACACAGTGTAGGGTATACAATAGATCTGGTACACAGCATGGCATACTTTATAGAACCTATGTTTGTGGCATAGGGAATGACTTTCATTTTCTTTCTATCTTCTGCCGTGGTCGGGCTTTGAGTCTTACTCAGTTTCATACCTTGTAACACAGCCAAGAACTATTTCTTTGACTGTTCCATTTTTGAACTACTTCAAAATATTGTCAAGGTATGTACTCATTGAAAAAACTTATCAAGCGTCTTGATCTATCTCTATAGATTTTGATGCTTAATATGTAAGCAGCTTCACCGAGGTTTTCTTTTGAAAAAAAATCCTTTCAAACACTCCTTTATGCTTTGCAGAATAATTCTACATTATTTCCGATCAACAATATGTCATACACATATACTTATCAGAAATGTCATAGTGCTCCCACTCACGTTCTTGTAAATACAGGCTTCACTGTAAGTCTGTATAAAACTATATGCTTTGATCAACTTATCAAAGCGTATATTCCAACTCCGAGATGCTTACACCAGTCCATAGATGGAACACTGGAGTTTGCACATTTTGTTAACACCTTTAGGATTGACAAAAACTTCTGGTTGCATCATACACAACTCTTCTTTAAGAAATCCATTAAGGATTGCAGTTTTGTTATCCATTTGCCAGATTTCATAAATGCGGCAATTGCTAACATGATTCGGACAGATTTAAGCATAGATACGAGTGAGAAACTCTCATCGTAGTCAACACTTTGAACTTGTCGAAAACCTTTTGCGACAATTCTAGCTTTGTAGATAGTAACACTACTATCAGCGTCCGTCTTCCTCTTGAAGATACATTTATTTTCTATGGCTTGCTGATAATCGGGCAAGTCAACCAAAGTCCATACTTTGTTCTCATACATGGATCCCATCTCAGATTTCATGGCCTCAAGCCATTTTGCGGAATCTGGGCTCACCATCGCTTCTTCATAGTTCGCAAGTTCGTCATGGTCTAGTAACATGACTTCCAGAATAGGATTACCGTACCACTCTGGTGCGGATCTCACTCTGGTTTATCTATGAGGTTTAGTAGTATCTTGTTCTGAAGTTTCATGATCATCATCATTAGCTTCCTCGCTAACTGGTGTAGGTGTCGCAGAAACAGTTTTCTGTGATGTACTACTTTCCGATAAGGGAGTAGGTACAGTTACCTCGTCAAGTTCTACTTTCCTCCCACTCACTTCTTTCGAGAGAAACTCCTTCTCCAGAAAGTTTCCGAATTTAGCAACAAAAGTCTTGCCTTCGGATCTGTGATAGAAGGTGTATCCAATAGTTTCCTTTTGATATCCTATGAAGACACATTTCTCCGATTTGGGTTTGAGCTTATCAGGTTGAAACTTTTTCACATAAGCATTGCAACCTCAAACTTTTAAGAAACAACAGCTTAGGTTTCTTGCCAAACCATAGTTCATACGGTGTCGTCTCAACGGATTTAGATGGTGCCCTATTTAACGTGAATGCAGCTGTCTCTAATGCATAACCCCAAAACGATAGTGGTAGATCGGTAAGAGACATCATAGATCGCACCATATCTAATAAAGTACGGTTATGACGTTTGGAGACACCATTACATTGTGGTGTTCCAGGTGGCGTGAGTAGTGAAACTATTTCACATTGTTTTTAACTGAAAGCCAAACTCGTAACTCAAATACTCTTCTCTACGATCAGATCGTAGAAACTTTATTTTCTTGTTACGATGATTTTTCACTTCACTCTGAAATTCTTTGAACTTTTCAAATGTTTTAGACTTATGTTTCATCAAGTAGATATACTCATATCTGCTCAAATCATCTGTGAAGATCAGAAAATAATGATACTTGTCACGAGCCTCAATATTTATCGGACCACATACATCAGTATGTATGATTTCCAACAAATCTGTTGCTCTCTCCATTGTTCCAAAGAACGGCGTTTTAGTCATCTTGCCCATAAGGCATGGTTCGCAAGCATCAAGTGATTCATAATCAAGTGATTCCAAAATCCCATCAGTATGGAGTTTCTTCATGCGCTTTACACCAATATGACCTAAACGGCAGTGCTACAAATAAGTTGCACTTATCATTATTAACTTTGCATCTTTTGGTTTCAATATTATGATTATGTGTATCACTACGATCGAGATCCAACGAACTATTTTCATTGGGTGTGTAACCATATAAGGTTTTATTTATGTAAACATAACAACAATTTATTCTCTTACTTAAATGAATAACCGTATTACAATAAACATGATCAAATCATATTCATGCTTAACGCAAACACCAAATAACACTTATTCGGGTTCAACACTAATCCCGAAAGTATAGGGAGTATGCGATGATGATCATATCAATCTTGGAACCAATTCCAACACACATCGTCACTTCACCCTTAACTAGTCTCTGTTTATTCTGCAAATCCCGTTTCGAGTTACTAATCTTAGCAACTGAACTAGTATCAAATACTGAGGGGTTGCTATAAACACTAGTAAAGTACACATCAATAACATGTATATCAAATATACTTATGTTCACTTTGCCAGCCTTCTTATCTGCCAATCACTTGGGGTAGTTTCGCTTCCAGTGACTAGTCCCTTTGCAGTAGAAACACTTAGTCTCAGGCTTAGGACCAGACTTGGGCTTCTTCACTTGAGCAGCAACTTGCTTGCTGTTCTTCTTGAAGTTCCCCTTCTTCCCTCTGCCCTTTTCTTGAAACTAGTGGTCTTTGTCTATCATCAACACTTGATGTTTTTCTCGATTTCTACCTTCGTCAACTTCCGCATTACGAAGAGCTTGGGAATCGTTTCCGTTATCCCTTGCATATCATAGTTCATCACGAAGTTCTACTAACTTGGTGATGGTGACTAGAGAATTCCGTCAATCACTATCTTATCTGGAAGATTAACTCCCACTTGATTCAAGCGATTGTAGTACTCAGACAATCTAGGCACATGCTCACTAGTTGAGCGATTCTCCTCCATCTTTTAGCTATAGAACTTGTTGGAGACTTCATATCTCTCAACTCGGGTATTTGCTTGAAATATTAACTTCAACTCCTGGAACATCTCATATGCTCCATGACGTTCAAAACGTCTTTGAAGTCCCGATTCTAAGCCATTAAGCATGGTGCACTAAACTATCAAGTAGTCATCATATTGAGCTAGCTAAATGTTCATAACGTCTGCATCTGCTCCTGCAATAGGTTCGTCACCTAGCGGTGCATCAAGGACATAATTCTTCTGTGCAACAATGAGGATAAACCTCAGATCACGGATCCAATCCGCATCATTGCTACTAACATCTTTCAACACAATTTTCTCTAGGAACATATCAAAATAAACACAGGGAAGCAACAATGCGAGCTATTGATCTACAACATGATTTGCAAAATACTACCAGGACTAAGTTCATGATAAATTTAAGTTCAATTTAATTTACTTAAAGAACTCCCACTTAGATAGATATCCCTCTAATCCTCTAAGTGATTACGTGATCCAAATCAACTAAACCATGTCCGATCATCACGTGAGATGGAGTAGTTTCATTGGTGAACATCATTATGTTGATCATATCTACTATATGATTCACGCTCGACCTTTCGGTCTCCGTGTTCCGAGGCCATATCTGTATATGCTTGGCTCGTCAAGTATAACCTGAGTATTCCGCGTGTGCAACTGTTTTGCACCCGTTGTATTTGAACATAGAACCTATCACAACCGATCATCATGTGGTGTCTCAGCACGAAGAACTTTCGCAACGGTGCATACTCAGGGAGAACACTTCTTGATAATTTAGTGAGAGATCATCTTATAATGCTACCGTCAATGAAAGCAAGATAAGATGCATAAAAGGATAAACATCACATGCAATCAATATAAGTGATATGATATGGCCATCATCATCTTGCGCTTGTGATCTCCATCTCCGAAGCACCGTCGTGATCACCATGGTCACCGGCGTGACACCTTGATCTCCATCGTAGCATCGTTGTCGTCTCGCCAAGCTTGTGCTTCTACGACTATCGCTACCGCTTAGTGATAAAGTAAAGCATTACATCGCAATTGCATTGCATACAATAAAACGACAACCATAAGGCTCCTGCCAGTTGCCGGTAACTCGGTTACAAAACATGATCATCTCATACAATAAAATCAGCATCATGTCTTGACCATATCACATCACAACATGCCCTGCAAAAACAAGTTAGATGTCCTCTACTTTGTTGTTGCAAGTTTTACGTGGCTGCTACCGGCTTAAGCAAGAACTAATCTTACCTACGCATCAAAACCACAACGATAGTTTGTCAATTTGACTCTGTTTTAACCTTCACAAGGACCAGGCGTAGCCACACTTGGTTCAACTAAAGTTGAAGAAACTGTCACCCACAAGCCACCTCTGTGCAAAGCACGTCGGGAGAACCGGTCTCGCATAAGCGTACACGTAATGTCGGTCTGGGCCGCTTCATCCAACAATACCGCCGAACCAAAGTATGACATGCTGGTAGGCAGTATGACTTATATCGCCCACAACTCACTTGTGTTCTACTCGTGCATATAACATCAACATATAAAACCTAGGCTCGGATGCCACTGTTGGGTTTTGTAGTAATTTCAAAAAATTTCCTACGCACACGGAAGATCATGTGATGCATAGCAATGAGAGGGGAGAGCGTGATCTACATACCTAGTAGATCGACAACGGAAGCGTTTGGTTGATGTAGTCGTACGTCTTCACGGCCCGACCGATCAAGCATCGAAACTACGGCACCTTCGAGTTTTAGCACACGTTCAGCTCGATGACGATCCCCGGACTCCGATCCAGCAAAGTGTCGGGGAAGAGTTCCGTCAGCACGACGGTGTGGTGACGATCTTGATGTACTACTGCAGCAGGGCTTCGCCTAAACTCCGCTACAATATTATCGAGGATTATGGTGGCTGGGGGCGCCGCACACGGCTAAGGAAAAGATCACGTGGATCAACTTGTATGTTCTAGGGTGCCTCTGCCTCAGTATATAAAGGACCAAAAGGGGGGAAGGCTGGCCGGCCAAGGGGGGCGCGCCAGGAGAGTCCTACTCCCTCTGGGAGTAGGATTCCCCCCCAATCCTAGTTGGAATAGGATTCCTCGAGGGGGGGGGGAAGAGAGAGAGGGGCCCGGCCACCTCTCCTTGTCCTAATAGGACTAGGGGAGGGGGAGGCACGCGGCCCACCTTAGGCTGCCCCTTTCTCCTTTCCACTAAAGCCCACTAAGGCCCATATAGCTCCCGGGGGGTTCCGGTAACCTCCCGGTACTCCGGTAAAATCCCGATTTCACCCGGAACACTTCCGATATCCAAACATAGGCTTCCAATATATCAATCTTTATGTCTCGACCATTTCGAGACTCCTCTTCATGTCCGTGATCACATCCGGGACTCTGAACAACCTTCGGTACATCAAAATGCATAAACTCATAATATAACTGTCATTGTAACCTTAAGCGTGCGGACCCTACGGGTTCGAGAACAATGTAGACATGACCGAGACATGTCTCCAGTCAATAACCAATAGCGGGACCTGGATGCCCATATTGGCTCCTACATATTCTACGAAGATCTTTATCGGTCAGACCGCATAACAACATACGTCGTTCCCTTTGTCATCGGTATGTTACTTGCCCGAGATTCGATCGTCGGTATTCCAATACCTAGTTCAATCTTGCTGCCGTCAAGTCTCTTTACTCGTTCTGTAATACATCATCCCGCAACTAACTCATTTAGTTGCAATGCTTGCAAGGCTTAAGTGATGTGCATTACCAAGAGGGCCCAGAGATACCTCTCCGACAATCGGAGTGACAAAACCTAATCTCGAAATACGCCAACCCAACATGTACCTTTGGAGACACCTGTAGTACTCCTTTATAATCACCCAGTTACGTTGTGACGTTTGGTAGCACCCAAAGTGTTCCTCCGGTAAACGGGAGTTGCATAATCTCATTGTTGTAGGAACATGTATAAGTCATGAAGAAAGCAATAGCAACATACTAAACGATCGGGTGCTAAACTAATGGAATGGGTCATGTCAATCAGATCATTCACTTAATGATGTGATCCCGTTAATCAAATAACAACTCATTGTTCATGGTTAGGAAACATAACCATCTTTGATTAACGAGCTAGTCAAGTAGAGGCATACTAGTGACACTTTGTTTGTCTATGTATTCACACATGTATTATGTTTCCGGTTAATACAATTCTAGCATGAATAATAAACATTTATCATGATATAAGGAAATAAATAATAACTATATTATTGCCTCTAGGGCATATTTCCTTCATTACTAGAGTCAATAATCTAGTTCACATTGCTATGTGATTAACACCCAAAGAGTACTGAGATGTGATCATGTTTTGCTTGTGAGAGAAGTTTAGTCAACGGGTCTGCCACATTCAGATCCGTAAGTATTTTGAAAATTTCTATGTCAACAATGCTCTGCACAGAGCTACTCTAGCTAATTGCTCCCACTTTCAATATGTATCCAGATTGAGATTTAGAGTCATCTAGATCAGTGTCAAAATTTGCATCGACGTAACCCTTTACGACGAACCTTTTGTCACTTCCATAATCGAGAAACATATCCTTATTACACTAAGGATAATTTTGACCAATGTCCAGTGATCTACTCCTAGATCACTATTGTACTCCTATGCCAAACTCAGGGCAGGGTATACAATAGGTCTGGTACACAGCATGGTATACTTTATAGAACCTATGGCTGAGGCATAGGGAATGACTTTCATTCTCTCTCTATCTTCTGTCGTGGTCGGGTTTTGAGTCTTACTCAACTTCACACCTTGTAACATAGGCAAGAACTCCTTCTTTGACTGTTCCATTTTGAACTACTTCAAAATCTTGTCAAGGTATGTACTCATTGAAAAACTTATCAAGCGTCTTGATCTATCTCTGTAGATCTTGATGCTCAATATGTAAGCAGCTTCACCGAGGTCATTCTTTGAAAAAACTCCTTTCAAGCATTCCTTTATGCTTTGCAGAATAATTCTACATCATCTCCGATCAACAATACGTCATACATATACTTATCAGAAATGTTGTAGTGCTCCCACTCACTTTCTTGTAAATACAGGCTTCACCGCAAGTCTGTATAAAATTATATGATTTGATCAACTTATCAAAGCATATATTCCAACTCCGAGATGCTTGCACCAGTCCATAGATGGATCACTGGAGCTTGCATATTTTGTTAGTACCTTTAGGATCGACAAAACCTTCTGGTTGCATTATATACAACTCTTCTTTAATAAATCCTATTAAAGAATGCAGTATTGTTTATCCATTTGCCAGATTTCATAAAATGTGGCAATAGCTAACATGATTCGGACAGACTTAAGCATAGATACGAGTGAGAAATTCTCATCATGGTCAACACCTTGAACTTGTCGAAAGCCTTTTTGCGACAATTCTAGCTTTGTAGATAGTAACACTACTATTAGCGTCTGTCTTCCTCTTGAAGATCCATTTAATCTCAATGGCTCGCCGATCTTTGGGCAAGTCAATCAAAGTCCATACTTTGTTCTTATACATGGATCTCATCTCAGATTTCATGGCCTCAAGCCATTTCGCGGAATCTGGTCTCATCATCGCTTCCTCATAGTTCGTAGGTTCGTCATGGTCAAGTAACATGACCTCCAGAACAGGATTACCGTACCACTCTGGTGCGGATCTCACTCTGGTTTACCTACGAGGTTCGGTAGTAACTTGATCTTAAGTTACATGATCATCATCATTAGCTTCCTCACTAATTGGTGTAGTAGTCACAGGATGTGATGAACTACTTTCCAATAAGGGAGTAGGTACAGTTACCTCATCAAGTTCTACTTTTCTCCCACTCACTTCTTTCGAGAGAAACTCCTTCTCTAGAAAGGATCCATTCTCGGCAATGAATATCTTGCCTTCGGATCTGTGATAGAAGGTGTACCCAACATTTTCTTTTGGGTATCCTATGAAGATGCACTTCTCCGATTTGGGTTTGAGCTTATCAGGTTGAAACTTTTTCACATAAGCATTGCAACCTCAAGCTTTAAGAAACGACAGCTTATATTTCTTGCCAAACCATAGTTCATACGGTGTCGTCTCAACGGATTTAGATGGTGCCCTATTTAACGTGAATATAGCTGTCTCTAATGCACATCCTCAAAACTATAGTGGTTAATCGGTAAGAAACATCATAGATTGCACTATATCCAATAATAGTACGGTTATGACGTTCGGGCACACCATTATGCTGTGGTGTTCCAGGTGGCACGATTTTGTGAAACTATTCCAAATTGTTTTAATTGAAGACCAAACTCGTAACTCAAATATTTGTCTCTGCGATCAGATCGTAGAAACTTTATTTTCTTGTCACGATGATTTTCCACTTCACTCTGAAGTTTTTGAACTTTTCAAATGTTCCAGACTTATGTTTCATCAAGTAGATATACCCATATCTGCTCAAATCATCTGTGAAGGTCAGAAAATAACGATACCCGCCGCGAGCCTCAACATTCATCGAACTGCATACATCAGTATGTATTATTTCCAATAAGTCAATTGCTTGCTCCATTGTTCCGGAGAACGGAGTCTTAGTCATCTTGCCCATGAGGCACGGTTCGCAAGCATCAACTGATTCATAATCAAGTGATTCCAAAAGCCCATCAGCATGGATTTTCTTCATGCGCTTTACACCAATATGACCTAAACGGCAGTGCCACAAATAAGTTGCACTATCATTATTAACTTTGCATCTTTTGGCTTCAATATTATGAGAATGTGTATCACCACAATCGAGATCCAACAAACCATTTTCATTGGGTGTATGACCATAGAAGGTTTTATTCATGTAAACAGAACAACAATTTATTCTCTTACTTAAATGAATAACCGTATTGCAATAAACATGATCAAATCATATTCATGCTCAACGCAAACACCAAATAACACTTATTTAGGTTCAACACTAATCCCGAAAGTATAGGGAGTGTGCGATGATGATCATATCAATCTTGGAACCACTTCCAACACACATCGTCGCTTCACCCTTAACTAGTCTCTGTTCATTCTGCAACTCCCGTTTCGAGTTACTACTCTTAGCAGCTGAACCAGTATCAAATACCAAGGGGTTGCTACGAACACTAGTAAAATACACATCAATAATCTGTATATCAAATATACCTTTGTTCACTTTGCCATCCTTCTTATCCGCCAAATACTTGGGGTAGTTCCGCTTCGAGTGACCAGTCCCTTCGCAATAGAAGCACTTAGTCTTAGGCTTAGGACCAGACTTGGGCTTCTTCAATTGAGCAGCAACTTGCTTGCCGTTCTTCTTGAAGTTCCCTTTCTTTCCCTTTGCCCTTTTCTTGAAACTAGTGGTCTTGTTAATCATCAACACTTGATGCTCTTTCTTGATTTCTACCTTCATCAATTTCATCATCATGAAAAGCTCGGGAATCGTTTTCATCATCCCTTGCATACTATAGTTCATCACGAAGTTCTACTAACTTGGTGATGGTGACTAGAGAATTCTGTCAATCACTATTTTATCTGGAAGATTAACTCCCACTTGATTCAAGCGATTGTAGTACCCAGACAATCTGAACACATGCTCACTGCTTGAGCTATTCTCCTCCATCTTTTAGCTATAGAACTTGTTGGAGACTTCATATCTCTCAACTCAGGTATTTGCTTGAAATATTAACTTCAACTCCTGGAACATCCATATGATCCATGACGTTCAAAACATCTTTGAAGTACCGATTCTAAGCTGTTAAGCATGGTGCACTAAACTATTAAGTAGTCATCATATTGAGCTAGCCAAACGTTCATGACGTCTGCATCTGCTCCTGCAATAGGTCTGTCACCTAGCGGTGCATTAAGGACATAATTCTTCTGCGCAGCAATGAGGATAAACCTCAGATCACGGATCCAATCCGCATCATTGCTACTAACATCTTTCAACTTAGTTTTCTCTAGGAACATATCAAAAATAAAATAGGGGAGCTAAACGCGAGCTATTGATCTACAACATAGATATGCTAATACTACCAGGACTAAGTCCATGATAAATTTAAGTTCAATTAATCATATTACTTAAGAACTCCCACTTAGAAAGGCATCCCTCTAATCTTCTAAGTGATCACGTGATCCAAATCAACTAAACCATAATCGATCATCACGTGAAATGGAGTAGTTTTCAATGGTGAACATCACTATGTTGATCATATCTACTATATGATTCATGCTCGACCTTTCAGTCTCAGTGTTCCGAGGCCATATCTGCATATGCTAGGCTCGTCAAGTTTAACCTGAGTATTCTGCGTGTGCAAAACTGGCTTGCACCCGTTGTAGATGGACGTAGAGCTTATCACACCCGATCATCACGTGGTGTCTGGGCACGATGAACTTTGGCAACGGTGCATACTCAGGGAGAACACTTTTATCTTGAAATTTAGTGAGAGATCATCTTATAATGCTACCATCAATTAAAGCAAGATAAGATGCATAAAAGATAAACATCACATGCAATCAAAATATTTGACATGATATGGCCATCATCATCTTGTGCCTTTGATCTCCATCTCCAAAATATCGTCATGATTTCCATCGTCACCGGAATGACACCATGATCTCCATCATCTTGATCTATATCAATGTGTCGTCACATGGTCGTCTCGCCAACTGTTGCTCTTGCAACTATTGCTATCGCATAGCGATAATTGTAAAGCAATTATTTGGCGCTTGCATCTTATGCAATAAAGAGACAACCATAAGGCTTCTGCCAGTTGCCGATAACTTCAACAAAACATGATCATCTTATACAACAACTTATATCTCATCACGTCTTGACCATATCACATCACAACATGCCCTGCAAAAACAAGTTAGACATCCTCTACTTTGTTGTTGCAAGTTTTACGTTGCTGCTACAGGCTGAGCAAAAACCGTTCTTACCTATGCATCGAAAACCACAACGATAGTTTGTCAAGTTAGTGCTGTTTTAACCTTCTCAAGGACCGGGCGTACCCACACTCGGTTCAACTAAAGTTGGAGAAACTGACACCCGCTAGTCACCTGTGTGCATAGCACGGCGGTAAAACCAGTCTCGCATAAGTGTACGCGTAATGTCGGTCCGGGCCGCTTCATCCAACAATACCGCCGAACCAAAGTGTGACATGCTGGTAAGCAGTATGACTTATATCGCCCACAACTCACTTGTGTTCTACTCGTGCATATGACATCTACGCATAAAACCTGGCTCGGATGCCACTGTTGGGGAATGTAGTAATTTCAAAATTTTCCTACGCACACACAAGATCATGGTGATGCATAGCAACGAGAGGGGAGAGTGTTGTCCACGTACCCTCGTACACCGAAAGTGGAAGCGTTAGCACAACGCGGTTGATGTAGTCGTACGTCTTCACGATCCGACTGATCCAAGTACCGAACGCACGGCACCTCCGAGTTCAGCACACGTTCAGCTCGATGACGTCCCGCGAACTCCGATCGAGCAGAGCTTCACGAGAGAGTTCCGTCAGCACAACGGCGTGGTGACGGTGATGATGTTGCTACCGACGCAGGGCTTCGCCTAAGCACCGCTACGATATGACCGAGGTGGAATATGGTGGAGGGGGGCACCGCACACGGCTGAGAGAGATGAACTGATCAACTTGTGTGTCTAGAGGTGCCCCCCTGCCCCTGTATATAAAGGAGCAAGGGGGAGGCCGGCCGGCCCTCTATGGGCGCGCCAGGAGGAGGAGTCCTCCTCCTAGTAGGAGTAGGACTCCCCTTTCCTACTCCTACTAGGAGGAGGAAAGGAAGGAGGAGAAGGAGAAGGAAGGAGAAGGAGGAAAAGGAGGAAAGGGGGCCCGACCCCCTAGTCCAATTCGGTTTGGGCTGTGGGGGGGGTGCACGCCCTGCCTCCTCTCTTCCACCACTTGGCCCATGAGGCCCATTACTTCTTCATCGTATTCCCGCAACTCCCCGGTACCCCTGAAAATACCCGAATCACTCGGAACCTTTCCGATGTCCGAATATAGTCGTCCAATATGTCGATCTTTACGTCTCGACCATTTCGAGACTCCACGTCATGTCCCTGATCTCATCCGGGACTCCGAACTACCTTCGGTACATCAAATCACATAAACTCATAATACAATTGTCACCAAAACTTTAAGTGTGCAGACCCTACGGGTTCGAGAACTATGTAGACATGACTGAGACGTGTCTCCGGTCAATAACCAATAGCGGAACCTGGATGCTCATATTGGCTCCCACATATCCTATGAAGATCTTTATCGGTCAGACCGCATAACAACATACGTTGTTCCCTTTGTCATCGGTATGTTACTTGCCCGAGATTCGATCGTCGGTATCTCAATACCTAGTTCAATCTCGTTACCGGCAAGTCTCTTTACTTTTTCCATAATACATCATCCCACAACTAACTCATTAGTTGCAATGCTTGCAAGGCTTAAGTGATGTGCATTATCGAGAGGGCCCAGAGATACCTCTCCGACAATCGGAGTGACAAATCCTAATCTCGAAATATGCCAACCCAACAAGTACCTTCGGAGACACCTGTAGAGCACCTTTATAATCACCCAGTTACGTTGTGACATTTGGTAGCACACAAACTGTTCCTCTGGTAAACGGGAGTTGCATAATCTCATAGTCATAGGAACATGTATAAGTCATGAAGAAAGCAATAGCAACAAACTAAACGATCAAGTGCTATGCTAACGGAATGGGTCAAGTCAATCACATCATTCTCCTAATGATGTGATCCCGTTAATCAAATGACAACTCATGTCTATGGTTAGGAAACATAACCATCCTTGATCAACGAGCTAGTCAAGTAGAGGCATACTAGTGACACTTTGTTTGTCTATGTATTCACACATGTATTATGTTTCCGGTTAATACAATTCTAGCATGAATAATAAACATTTATCATGATATAAGGAAATAAATAATAACTTTATTATTGCCTCTAGGGCATATTTCCTTCATGTGACTCCTCCATTCGTCCAATTAGTTTTTTTTCTAGTGCTTTATTCTTTGCAAATTTTTGCTGCATAGGTGACCATGTTCTTAAGCTTGCATGTCAAATTTATATGGTTCCAAGTAGTTCTAATGCTTGATATAGGCTCTAGGCACTTGTAGGAGTAGTTGCTATCAGTTTTATTGAATTTATTTTACTTTTATTTTGAAGTTACTAAAAATTTCAGAATTTTTCAGTGAAAAACAATATGTTTAGGAAGATGTTCCAAGGTGGTTCCTCTAAGAAGCAAGGACGCAGAATTGCTATGCGTGATGCTGACGAGGATCCACCAAGAGACGCTCCAGTACGGCCTTGCGAATGGCCGTCGGAAAATTTTATGGACCATGCGGGAATTAAAGAAGAATTCAAATCATATTTGCGCAATGCCGGTCTTGAGGATTTTGAGGCTAACAAATGCCCCCAATATCATGATCTCACAAATTCATTTGTGAGGAGGTTTGAGTATTCATCTTCGCGTAATTCTCCTTCAGTCACATTTGATCTTTATGACAAATCTTATACCATGGACCTAGAGGATTTCACTTCTGCTTGCGAACTTCCATCATGGGGCAGCATTAGGGATCCCCCTAAATCTGAATTTAGAAACTTTCTTGCTAGTATAGCTGTGGGAGAATCCAGAGATATAACGCAGGCTACCATAGGGAGCATTCACTTTCCTGCTATACATTATTTTGCTCTTTTCATCGGTAGATGCATAAATGCTAAGGATGAAGCATGTCACATGTGTGTCCCTGATCTTAGCATTCTTAGGAGTGCTGTGTTAGGAGACCAATCTTATCATATGGGAGCCATCGTAGCTCATAGGTTGCATCATAATAGACATAATGGAGATTTCTTTGGAGGGATTTATGCAACCCGCTTAGCTCATTTTCTTGAAATAGACATTCGTGAGGGTGATATGGAGTTGCCTCCTGCATATTTAGATTATAACTCTATTGCTTCGTACCAGTTTGTCGAGAGGCCTTGAAAGATCGTGGATGTCGCCTAGAGGGGGGGTGAATAGGCGTTTTAAAATAATTACGATTTAGGCTTGAACAAATGCGGAATAAACCTAGCGGTTAATTTGTCAAGCACAAAACCTAAAACAACTAGGCTCACCTATGTGCACCAACAACTTATCCTAATCAAGATAAGCAACTATGTGATAGAAAGACATATGACAAGAAACAATATGGCTATCACAAAGTAAAGTGCATAAGTAAAGAGCTCGGGTAAGAGATAATTGAGGCACGCGGAGACGACGATGTATCCCGAAGTTCACACCCTTGCGGATGCTAATCTCCGTTTGGAGCGGTGTGGAGGCACAATGCTCCCCAAGAAGCCACTAGGGCCACCGTAATCTCCTCACGCCCTCGCACAATGCAAGATGCCGTGATTCCACTAAGGGACCCTTGAGGGCGGTCACCGAACCCGTAGAAATGGCAACCCTTGGGGGCGGTCACTGAACCCGTACACTTTGGCAACCCTTGGGGGCGGTCACCGGTACCCGTCAAATTGCTCGGGGCGATCTCCACAACCTAATTGGAGACCCCGACGCTTGCCCGGAGCTTTACACCATAATGATTGAGCTCCGAACAACACCAACCGTCTAGGGCGCCAAGGCACCCAAGAGGAACAAGCTCTAGGGTGCCCAAACACCCAAGAGTAATAAGCTTCTCAAACTTCACTTCCACGTATCACCGTGGAGAACTCAAACCGATGCACCAAATGCAATGGCAAGGGCACACGGAGTGCCCAAGTCCTTCTCTCTCAAATCCCACCGGAGCAACTAATGCTAGGGAGGAAAATGAGAAGAGGAAGAACAAGAAGGAGAACACCAAGAAATCCAAAATCTAGATCCAAGGGGTTCCCCTCACATAGAGGAGAAAGTGATTGGTGGAAATGTGGATCTAGATCTCCTCTCTCTTTTCCCTCAAAAACTAGCAAGAATCCATGGAGGGATTGAGAGTTAGCAAGCTCAAAGAAGGTCAACAAAGGGGGAAGAACACGAGCTCAAAGGGTTAGGGTCAATGGGGAAGAAGACCCCCTTTTATAGGACGAGAAAATCCAACCGTTATGTGCTCAGCCCGCACACGAGCGGTACTACCGCTCCTGGTCCCGGTACAACCGGGACTCACAGTATACGTGCAGAACCCTACCAGGCGGTACAACTGGGCGACCAGGCGGTACAACCGGGCGACCAGGCGGTAGCACCGGTTGAGAAGAACAACCGGACCAACCGCCCAGCCACCGCTCAACCACTGCATAGGAACAGAAGGGAGTCACCCCTGAGTGCGGTAGTCGAGCGGTACCGGGCCGGTGCAACCGCATGGCCTTGAGCGCTCGGGCGGCTAAGTCCTGAGCGCTAGAACCGCTCCGGACACCGGTGGTACCGGTACGACCGGACCAACCGGGCCACCACCTCCCGAGTACCGCATCAAAACAGAAGCCTGACCGGTACTTGGGCGGTGCCTGGCCGGAACAACCGCCCAAGTCTTTGCTGAGCAAGTTGGCGGTACCACCGCCCGGAAGCAGTGGTACAACGGCTGAGAGCTCCAAGCGGTACTACCGCTGGGGCACGCGGTACTACCACTGGGACCAGACAAAAACCACTCTGCATATGAGCACTGGGACCTGACCACACTCAAGATAACAAGAACTGCCATAACTTCTGCATATGAGCTCCGAATTGAGCAACCTCAAGCTTGTTGGAAAAAAGACGACGAGTAGCATCAAAACAGCGAGGTATGCCAACAAATAGAGGAGTGAAACCTCCAACCGAGAAGAACCGGCAAAACCTCCAACATCGGAAACATCATAGAAGATGCATGGGATCACTTGATCCCTTGATCCCTCTCGGTACTTCTTCTACGCTTTGTGAGTTGATCAACTTGATTCACTCTTGACTTAGTCTTGATCAACATTGAATCTTTCCAACTCTCTTCATTTGGATAATGTCTTGATGGTAAACATGAATGATCACACAATCTTCTTCTTCAAGACATGCTTGCAATAAGCTCAACTCACACATGACCAATCTTTGGATAATTCCTTGAAAAGCACTTTGGCCATCTCAACTCACACATGACCAATCTTTGGATAATTCCTTAAAAAGCACTTTGGCCATCTCAACTCACACATGACCAATCTTTGGATAATTCCTTGAAAAGCACTTTGGCCATCTCATAAACTCCTTGAAACCAACACATGGACTTCAAGACAATCCTATGGACAAATGCTTCAAATATAACTCAAGGCAACCGTTAGTCCATAGAGATTGTCATCAATTACCAAAACCAAACATGGGGGCACCGCATGTTCTTTCAGGCCTGAATCACCTCACTTATATCGGTTAATTTTTGATAAACGACGTGTTTTCCGTATTACTCTCACTGCTCCTGCCTTCTTTGATTCACAGACAAAAGGAAGATATGTTATTACCAGAGAGGAGGCAGAAGAGTACGAGAGGAGGGCAGAGGCAGCCCAACTCCACGCTGCAGCTCAGCAGGCAATAACCGCTGCACATTAGTATGATCCCAACTATTCCTCCTCATCACAGTACGACCCCAACAACTATTATTATGGATATCCGTCATGCCAGCCGTGGCCATAGACCAACTTAGGCCAAAAGCCTAAGCTTGGGGGAGTACGTATTTCTCACCAACATAACATTTATGTTTACACACACTCATTGCTAGATGTCGGTGCTCATACTTTTTCACTGTAATATCCATACTAGTTTATTTTCTTTTTCCTGCTTTCTTCTTATGTGTTTAGTAAACCTTAAGAAAAGACAAAAAAAATTAGTAGTAGTTTATTTTTCTGCTGTAGTAGTAATAATTAAATAGAAAACCCAAAAATATTTCTCGTTCTTCTTCTGCTTGTTGGGAGCTTTCCTGTGTAAATCTTTCCTTTTCTTTGGGGGTTAGTAGGAGAAGACCATAATTAAATTGTTGAAGTGGCTCTTATATGCATTATTGTTGATTTAACCAAGAGCCCATATTGCCTTGTCTTCTCTTGTTTATTGAATGCTCGCAGATTCCAGCTTAGTCCAATGCACATGCACTCTTATTATTATTCACACCGTTCGGTCGTGCAAGTGAAAGGCAATTATGATGATATATGATGGACTGACTGAGACGAGAAAAACTGGTATGAACTCAACCTCTTTTGTTTTTGTAAATATGATGAGTCCCGCGTTCTTGATTCAGCTTATTATGAATAAACATGTTTGCAATGACAATTAGAGATCAGAGTTGCTTGTATGCCAACATGCTATTGAGATGATTATGATGTGGTATGATGGGTGGTATCCTCCTTTGAATGATTTAAGTGACTTGACTTGGCACATGTTCACGCATGTAGTTGAAACAAAATCAACATAGCCTTCACGATATTTATGTTCATGGTGGATTATATCCTACTCATTCTTGCATCCAATGTTTATTAATTTTAATGCATGTACATGGCTATTGTCGCTCTCTAGTTGGTCGCTTCCCAGTATTTTGCTAGCCTTCACTTGTACTAAGCGGGAATACTGCTTGTGCATCCAATCCCTTAAACCCCAAAGTTATTCCAGATGAGTCCACTATACCTTCCTATATGCGGTATCTACCTGCCATTCCAAGTAAATTTGTATGTGCCAAACTCTAAACCTTCAAATAAATATTCTGTTTTGTATGCTTGAATAGCTCATGTATCAACAAAGACTGTCCTTATCTTCCGTGTTAGGTGGGTTATTCTCAAGAGGAGTGGACTCCGCTCCTCACTCACGAGAAAATGGCTGGTCACCGGGATGCCCAGTCCCATGCTTTATGCAAACTAAATCAAAATTAATTGCAAACAAAACTCCCCCTAGGACCTGATGTATGTTGGAGGCACTCGTTGTTTCGAGCAAGCCATGGATTGATGCTTGTTGGTGGAGGGGGAGTATAAACTTTACCATTCTGTTTGGGAACCGCCTATAGTGTGTTTAGCATGGAAGATGTCGCCATCTCTTAGTTGTTACATTGACAATGAAAGTATACCGCTCAAAATACAATTTATCTCTATTTCAAAATCGAGCTCTGGCACCTCTACAAATCCCTGCTTCCATCTGTGAAGGGCCTATCCATTTACTTTTATACTGAGTCATCGCCCTCTTATTAAAAAGCACTAGCTGGAGAGCACAGCCGTCATTTGCATTCATCACTATTAATCTATGTTGGGTGTGACTATGATTGGATCTCTTTTACCATGAACTACAATGTCTAGTCAGTCCTTGATCTTTAAATGTGCTCTGCATTTATGTTTTGCGGTCTCAGAAAGGGCTAGCGAGGTACCATCTTGTTATATCATATTATGATTGTTTTGAGAAAGTGTTGTCATCCGAGATTTATTATTATGACTCGCTAGTTGATCATGCTATTGATACGAGTAATTATGAGATCTGGGAATTATTGCAAACGTGGTTAGTAATGATCTATGCTGAAAACTTGAATGCTGGCTTGACATAGTTACAACAACAAGAGCAAACAGAGTTTGTAAAAGTTCTTCTTTCTTTCTTTCAGTTTGTCAAATGAATTGCTTGAGGACAAGCAAGGGTTTAAGCTTGGGGGAGTTGATACGTCTCCGTTGTATCTACTTCTCCAAACAATTTTCCCCTTGTTTTGGACTCTAACTTGTATGATTTGAATGGAACTAACCCGGACTAACGCTGTTTTCAGCAGAATTACCATGATGTTGTTTTATGTGCAGAAAACAAATATTCTCGGAATGACCTGAAACTCCACGGGAGGTCTTAGAAAAAATAATAAAAAATCCTCGCCAAATATGAAGACCAGGGAGGCCACACCCTTTCCACGAGGGTGGGGGGCGCCCCCCCCCCCTAGGGCGTGCCCCCCTACCTCGTGGTCCCCCTGTTTACCCTCCGACGCCAACTCCAACTCTATATATTTGCTTTCGGAGAGAAAAAAATCAGAGAGAAGAAATCATCGCGTTTTACGATACGGAGCCGCCGCCAAGTCCTAAAACCTCTCGGGAGGGCTGATCTGGAGTCCGTTCGGGGCTCCGGAGAGGGGGATTCGTCGCCGTCGTCATCATCAACCATCCTCCATCACCAATTTCACGATGCTCACTGCCGTGCGTGAGTAATTGCATCGTAGGCTTGCTGGACGGTGATGGGTTGGATGAGATTTATCATGTAATCGAGTTAGTTTTGTTAGGGTTTGATCCCTAGTATCCATTATGTTCTGAGATTGATGTTGCTATGACTTTGCTATGCTTAATGCTTGTCACTAGGGCCCGAGTGCCATGATTTCAGATCTGAACCTATTATGTTTTCATGAATATATGTGAGTTCTAGATCCTATCTTGCAAGTCTATAGTCACCTACTATGTGTTATGATCCGGCAACCCCGAAGTGACAATAATCGGGACCACTCCCGGTGATGACCATAGTTTGAGGAGTTCATGTATTCACTATGTGCTAATGCTTTGTTCCGGTTCTCTATTAAAAGGAGGCCTTAATATCCCTTAGTTTCCAATAGGACCCCGCTGCCACAGGAGGGTAGGACAAAAGATGTCATGCAAGTTCTTTTCCATAAGCACGTATGACTATATACGGAATACATGCCTACATTACATTGATGAATTGGAGCTAGTTCTATGTCACCCTATGTTATGACTGTTACATGATGAACCACATCCGGCATAATTATCCATCACTGATCCGGTGCCTACGAGTTTTCCATATACTGGTTTTCGCTTATTTACTTTTCCGCTACTACTGTTACAATCACTACAAAATACCAAAAACATTACTTTTGCTGTCTTTACTTTTGTTGCTGCTACCAACACTATCATATTACTTTGCTACTAAACACAGCTACTAATACTTGAGAATATTCTTTCGCTCCCCTTGTGTCGAATCAATAAATTTGGGTTGAATACTCTACCCTCGAAAGCTGTTGTGATCCCCTATACTTGTGGGTTATCAACTATATCCAGTGTGTGCTACATACTAATCCAGGCAGTAGATGCATAGTGACAACAAAAGAGGACCTAGAAAATCCAGCTCCTACCCACAGGTTTCACTACATGTTCTACTGCCTTTTTGCATGCAAAGAGGGCTTTCTAAATGGATGCAGGCCATTCATAGGTACATGATCCTTACACATATATCTAAGATGGTTGCATTCATGTTATTTACAACTAATGTGATCATATTTTCCGGTTTAGATGGTTGCTTCATCAAGCTCAGCACTGGATAACAGATATTGGCAGCTACTGGCAGGGATGGGAACAACAACATCTTCCCCATTGCATTTGGTGTTGTTGACAAGGAAGAGACAGACAGCTGGACATGGTTTCTCACACAACTTAGAACTGTTATTGGGAGTGGGAACAAGTTTGGCAAGTACACAATTATGTCTGACAAACAAAAGGTATGTGATCCACTACTCTTAACCACCACGCTTTAAACTAACCATCATACTTAGCCATCATTCTAAGACATCATAATTAACAGGGATTGTTGAATGAAATCAATGATGTATTCCCTGACTCCCCATAAAGGTTCTGTCTTAG
>NC_057812.1:16358660-16370081 GCF_018294505.1 Triticum aestivum
GCCAACTTCCAATCTGCTAGTTTTAGAGGGGAGGAACTCAAGAAACACTTAGATCAGGCTGCCTATTCCTTCACTAAGAATGGTCATGAAAAGGGGATGGAAAATTTGAAGAAAGAAAGTTTTGAAGCTTGGCAGTGGTTATCACAGATACCAGACCATACATGGGCTAGATATAAAATGGATATTGTTTACAAAACTGACTTGGTTGTTAACAACCTTAGTGAAGTTTTCAATAGGATGATATTGGATGTTAGGAACAAGCCAATCAGGACTATGCTGGAGGGCATAAGAACAAAGTTGATGATCAAGTTTCAGAAAATCAGAGAGAAAACAGAGTCATGCAGATGGGAGATCACACCAACATACTCAGAAATTTTAGAAGAAGGCAAGAAGTGGACTAAGTACTGTGATGCATACATGGCAGGTCCAGGGACCTGGCAAGTGACTAGTAGCTCTGACAACACATATTGTGTTAACTTGAACAACCATACCTATGACTGTAGGAGGTGGGACATGACAGCTGTGCCTTGCAGTCATGCCATTGCTGCAATGCAGAAAGTGAAGCTACATCCTGAAGACTTTGTCAATGCTTTCTTCAAAAGGCCCATGTACTGTGAAACATACAAGCATATGATTTTCCCAGTTCCAGGTCCTGGCCACTAGCCTCATACACCAGGAGATGACATATCTCCACCAGTGTTCAAAGAAAAGAAGGTCAAAAAGCAAACTGCCAGAAGGAAAGGTGTATTTGAGGTGCCAGCAAAAAAGGACACTTCAAGAATTGGTACTGTCACATGTAGCAATTTCAAGAAGCAGGGTCATACATTCAACAATTATGGTGACCCTTTGAAGCCTAAGTTTCAGATGAGGATGAACAAGCACCAGGTCATTTGAGGTCATGTTTCATTTCAAATCATCGTCTCATTTCATTGTTAAATTTCTTACAATGTTTCTTAATTGTGTAGGAAAATAGAGCAGATTACTCTCAAGCTGGTTCTTCTATGGCTACAAATGCTTAGAGGCCTCCATTGGTACCTGCTGCTACTGCACCTGAACCAAGACCAGCTACAGCAAGAGCTACAACTTCTGCACCTTCACCAGCTCCAGTTGCTACTTCTAGGGGAAAAAAGGGCTGCTTCAACTATTACAGCAGCAATAGCACAAGGAGCACTAGCTAAGGGAAGCAGGCCTAAAATTTCTTCTGGTACTAACACTTCTTCTCCTACTAAGAACACCAGATCATCTACAACTTCTCCAGCAAAGAACACTAGATCTTCTAGTGCCCAGAGAAGAACATTCATTGCACCAAGGCAATCAACTTCAACTGTTGTCCAGGAGGGGTCAAAGAGGATCAGGAAGCCAAGTGGGAGGCTGAAAGACTATTTTTATGCAAGTGATAACTAGCTCTTGGATTTGGGTAACTTGAGTTCATTTGGCATGGTTCTGTTTGTGTCAGTGAACAAATATGGATGGATTTGGGTCTACTCTGGTCTGTAATGACTAAACTTTATTTTGTTTCAGAGATATTCAGTTAGTTGAACTACCATGGTTTGTAATAACTACTATGCAGTGTGTTCATTCAGACAGCCATTCCTGTGTTGATTCAGTCAGTACATTTCAGTCAATGTATCTTTTGTCAGTTAATTCAGTCAGTACATTTCATATCCACAGCATAATTTCATTGAGAGTAGCATAAATACATAGATACATTGGTTCAGAGTAGCATCAAACACTAGTTATTACATAAAATAGAGTAGATATTACATAGTACACCAGATCTTACATAGAACACCAACATAGAAAGATAGATAGATAGGTATATAGATGGATGAGATGAGATTGACATATTAGTCATAGCACTCGAAGAAACGGACCCACGTGGCCCTAGTTGCTGGATGAGAAGCCATGACTGCCCTCATCCTTGCCCACCTAATGATCTCCATGAATGACCTTCCCCTGCCATCAGTGAAAACCAGCTCCAGTTCTTCATCATTGCACTTCTCCAGTACCTTGTCAGAGAGTCGGCGGTTGAACTCCTCTTGCTGCTCATCCTAGGCCGCCTCTAGTGCCCTCTGCCTGCGCCTCCTCCTCCTCCTCCTCATCTGTGCTGCTGCTGCCCTAACCTCCACAGCCTCCCCCTCCTCCTCTGTGACATCTCCCATGTCAGGATCCATCTGTAGGGTTTCTTTTGGGTGGCGGCTGGTGGAGTCACTGGGAAAGGGTGGGGGTGGGGAGGGGTTTATATTGACAGATGGATGGGGTTGGGTTTAGTAGGCCTAGGGTTGCATTTGGTCAGAGACTAGTGGGCCACTAAGCCCAATTACCCACAGAAATAATATATGTAGGCTAACAAATAACATATAAAAGATAGAAGATCAAGTTGAACACTTAATAGCATACAAGATCCATTTCCACAACTTAGTATCATAAGAAATCCATTTCCACTACTTAATAGGTAGGAGATCCATTACAACACTTAATAGCATAGGTGATCCATTACAATTTAACAACATAGGAAATAAGGTTCTTACACTAGGTTAAACTTCACATTCCCCCAAAACGTACACCCATAATCACTTGCAGTCATGCCAGGCCACATCCTTATATAAAGGCCTTTGGATGTACTTACTTCACCAACATATCACAGCAAGTTCAAGACTCAAGGATGGCCTTGATTTGCTCTAACTTATCCTTGCTGCCATACCCTTCTTTCAGCAGTTCAGCAACAACAAGCTCAAGCTTTGCCTTCTCCTTCTTAAGAACATCTCTGTCAACTTCAACATCCTTCATAGCCTTCATGGTGTTCTTGATGATATCAGCTTGGCTCTGCAAAATGCACCTCTACTCTTTTGCAAGTTTGAGCTTTTCCATCTGCAACTCCAGCATAGCTTTCTCCTCTATCTCCTTCTTCTTCTTCTCAAGTTCTTCCTCCTCCACTTGTTTCTGGTACACCTTCCTGTCCACCCTACCACCCTGCCAATCAAACATCTTGGATACATCATCAACAAGCTTGGTGTACTCAATGCAAAGCTTGTCATTTTCAGCCTTAAGCTTGGCCAACTCCCTTTCATGTTCAATCTTAAGCTTGGCCAACTCCTTCTCAAACTTCTCCTTGTCAAGTACCCTTCCACAGTTCTACTCATGGTACATTTCCCATAGCTTGCACAAACATCTCTAAAGAACAGTAGGCCAAGGCCCATCAACCCACTCTACAACACCACAATTCACACCATTTTCCTGCAATTGTAAATGTGATAAGTTATTACAAGTGGACTAGTAGCTTATTTCAATTCTATGGCTAACTTGATAAACTTGAGATTTTCTAATAATGAATAACATAAATGAGATATGATAAGTTATTACAATGCCATGATTAAGTTTAAAGAGCAGAATACTTAATTGGCATCTAACCTGGACCGGGCAGCCATAGAAACGTCTTCCTGTTATAGGCCCTTCAAAAGCAACACGCTTAATAGGCCTCATTTGGTGCAGAATGCACTTGGTATGAGCAAGCTCAAGTTAGCCACAGAAAAGGGGCTCCACAGTGGTGTCTGGTTCCTCCTGCAACCAAAATAACCAACAAACACTAGTTTCAGTCTGCACTCAATACCATAATCAACTTGCATTGTTCATTAAACATGAACACTAAAAAATCCCTAAATCAGCATGAACCCTAACACTGTACAGAGATGAACCCTAGGTTACCTCAATCCTACAATCAAACCCTACCCTCACTAAACAAGAACAATATCACACACACAACAACAACACTACACTCAGTAAGATCCATGGCGGTAGCCTAGGCCTACTAGCATCTAACCCTAACCCTAACCCTAGGTGGCAAAGAACTTACCATAAGTCCCATGTCCATGCTGACGACCTGGCAGTCCTCCTCCGAGCTCGTTTCCTCATTGTTCCATGAAGGCATTGCGGCAAGGAGGTCAACAGCGATCGGCCTCGAAGACGGCGAGCGGCGGCGAGCTCGCACTGGCGCAGGGGAGTGAGAGCAGGGGCGTGAGCAAGCAGGGGAGTGAGCGAGCGACCGAAGGGGTATATTTACCCCAGTTCCGACCAGGTCGGTCCGCTAACGGCCGTCAACTGCCGCGCCGTCCACGCGCCGGGCCACGTGGGCTGACATGTGGGCCCAATCCGTCAGGAAAACGGTTAAATCGCTAGTCACGGGCGTTTTGGGATTTTTGAAACAGTCGAGCGCTCGTTTGGTAGCTCTCTGAGAAAAAATAAAAAGTGGTAGTTTTTTAGAACCCTAGCATGTAAACTAGTAGTTTTATGCTATTTACTCTGTGCATTTGGTCAATGCTCGTTCCTCACGCTATGGCATGTGCATTTGGTCAATCCTCGTGCCTCGTGCTATGGCATGTGCATCAGACAACTGGAGCGGGGTGTGGGTGAGCTAGCTACTTCCTCCATCCATAAGGCTGCTGACAATGCATGGGTTCTTAAATGAGGTGCTAAGCACATTAAATAGCTTAGCAACTATGGGGTGTTTGGTTCCAGGGACTTTTTTGTGTTGGGACTAGAAAAATTCCCTAGCAAACCAAACGGGGTGGGACTTTTTTGAGACTTTTTGCTAAAAGTCCTTAGAAGCACCTCCTTGAGAGTCTTTTTCACAAAGTCCTAGGGACTAGAAAAAGTCCTAAGACTAGAGAACCAAACACCACATATACTCCCCAATGTGTAGGTGCTTAGCTTATGGTTGCTAAGCTTGCTTCATTTAATGATTTAGCAACTTAAGCTCTTCATGTATTGGTGGGCTTCCTTGCTTTAAATGTTTTGTCTAGGTTCACGCGCTTAGCATCGTTTCTTCCTGGGGTCACTACACTCATCTCTCTCTTCTTAAATAACTTGCCACATCAGATTTTTTGCCTACGTGGAAGGCCTAGCACCTGTACAAGGTGGAGCATTGGGAGGGGCCTAATGCAAGACATTTTTATTAGAAATTTAGGGTTTGTGGTTTACCGCCTATTGCTCTGCGCTTTTCCGTGGTGCAGCTCACAATTCGCATATATATGAGGCTAGGGGTAGGGACCTTCTTATACTGCCTTTTCAAAGAGTCCACCTATTATACAGATATAAAATTCCTAGTATTTGCCACTAGTTTCCGGGATAGAGTCCAGATCAAATTACCAACCACGTTCATATTTGTCTGTTAACGGATTCTACCCGTTTTGTCCCTGGAGCACGCGCTTGTGAGCAACACACCATAATTGAGTCTAAATTCCTCTAATTACGTAGATCAACATTAGGGCTGTAATCTAACTATACGATCTAGCTCCTTCCAATCATCAATGTACCCGGATAGTCTTTCCAATATACATAATATATTGTATTCCATTGATAATCGACCAGCCTCCTTAAGCATACAACTTAAGTACATTCCAACAAGCAACAGTTCCATGCTAAACATGTAAATCAATTGCACGTATAAATACATGTATAATTCCATAATGAGGTATTCTGAATATTAACAATTTCAAGCAATTTGAATATAATTGCAGGACACATAATTGCAACATCTCCCACTTTTCCAAAACGATCATTCAAATATCCATAAACTAATAGTCTTAACATGCTTATCAAATACCTCCTGACTAAGAGGCTTAATCAAGGGATCAACAATCATATTAACACTACATTGAAAACCCACACAAAAATTGGTGATACTTTCCCTTAGTATGTTTCTTTGTTGTGTCACTTAAGATCACGAGGGACCTTTAGTTTCCGCCTAATTATTCTAGCATAGCTGGTCTCCGCGCCTCGAGTATTATTTTCTTGAGTGTAATGACACCTTTGTAGGCACCTTGAGTATTTTTCTTCCTCAAGTGAAATTCCACATCAATTATTTTCCATCACATATATCAATAATATGATTAATTCCACATCGAGTCGAATAGATGATAACCATGTTGAATAAAGTTTGCAAAACCACATAAATATCAAATCCTTTAAGTAAATGAAGTTCCATAAGTACCTTATGTTTTGAAAGAAATTCCCGACTTCGGTCAGTGAACCTGCACCATATTAGTACTAAAAATAACAATTGAATTTGCGTACATGGACTTATTTCTCATCTCGTAGACAAAGTAATAGCTTCCTCAATGTATTTACCTTTAATATAAATTCCAGAACAAGTGACAGGTTATGATGCACTTTCCATAATCATATATGATGTGTGAGATTCCCTTAGCTACTCGTCTTTCCTTCTGCTGCTTGAATGTAGCATAAATTCCGAAAGCTAAGATATGATTGTATAACAAAAATACAGTAAATTTGAACACCATTTACTATCCCTTTGTCCTCAGGAGTTCAAACGTAATTCCTCACTAAGTTTGGTTCCAGGTACTTTAACAAGTTTGCAATTTTCCATAGAGAAACACTTCAAAATATTTTTTTATGTAGTTTCACTTCGAGAACATAGGAAGCTCCACAAATTCATTTGTAGATGGCCGCCTTGCTTCATTTAGAAAACAATATGAGCTGCTATTCCATTGATGTGAAGCTTGTTATAAAACCATACATTAATTTATTCAATTAGCAAACCATGTCTTTAGTTCCTCTTTCCCTAAATTCCAGGAGAGAGAGTTTCCACAAACTATATTTTTCTTTGTGTGAAGAATTGAATAACAAGAGTGACATTATAATATTCCAGTGAGCCAAGTTTCCTTAAAAAAATCGCTTGCAGAGAGTAGGCTTGCGGTTGCTTGGTATGATATTAATTTCCCAAAATATGCTCTTCCTTGTTTGAGTTACCTTCCCACTATTCTTCCACCCATTGTTGACAATGATGAAAAAGATAAGTCTTCTTTAGAGAATTCAGTTATTCCTCTAAAACTTAGAGTGACTTCCACCAAAAACTCATAACAATTATCCAAAAATGACATTCCAAACTAATTCCTCCCACTTAGGCCTCATTTGGTTGCCCGAGGAAACATGCCTTGGCTAGCAAACCCCATCGGGGGATTTTGAGGGTCAGGTAGGATCCCCTTCTCCCACGGGGGAAAACCCCAAAGTCCACGTTACCAAATGGCAACAGGTGGAAGGGGGCAAAATCCCGAGAAGAAGATAAATTAAAGAAACACAAAAATGAAGGATTCTACGCAATCAATTCTGAAACAGCTCAGAAAAATACCATGAATAATTACGAAAAAAACAAATATATTCAAGACATTGCATATAATCTATCTATCTATTATATTATTAAAACAATAGAAAACCGATGGTAGAGATTCAACATTATAGAGTTATGATAAATCAACGGCCGTGATTGCGTGATCTTAAATTGGAAAGGCCAGCCAGGCAAAGGGAGTACGTACACAAACCTATTCAATCGGCTATAGACAAAAGGAGTGGGGTGCTCCTCGCTGGCGCCTTATGCGCCCGTAGAGGAAACCGGCGCCCGTGCGCCTGGCTACGTGGGCCGGCCCACAACGAGCCGACGAGCTCGCATATGATGCACGCGTCCCTGGCTTTCCCCGCTCGACCCTTTCTTCATGGTTGACCGGTAGTGGTAGATCGGTCAACCATTAGCCATTGACTTTGAGATTTTTTTGAAATTTCAGAAAAAGAATTCAAAAATAAAATTCTCACGGATTCTAATAAGTTCACTGATAAAAGTTCATCAAACTTATAAAAATGTTCATGAATTTGAAAAAGTTCACCAATTTTCAAAAAAGTTAATGACTTTGAAAAAAAGTTCACAATATTTTGAAAAAGTTCGTCGAGTTTGAAAAAAAGTATCAATTTGAAAAAAACCGCTACTTTGAAAAAAAGTTCATCAAATTTGAAAAAAGTTCATCTACTTTGAAGAAAAAAGTTCACAAATTTAAAAAAAAGTTCATCGATTTTGAAAAAGTTATTCTACTTTCAAGAAAAAGTTCACGAATTTCTTCGCAACAGTTTTTCACGAATTTGATAAAAGAAGGAAAAAGGAACAAAAGGCGAAAGAACCCACTACGTCAACACACAAGCTTAGTTGGTCTGGTGGTTGTGGCGTCCAGCTTGTTGGAAGAACGTCACGGATTCGAGCCCTGGCTCTCACATAATTTCTGCAGTTACAGAAACAGAAAAGGAAAACTGAAGGAAGTGGATGGGCCGGCCCGCTATAAAACTAAGCGTACAGGGGGGGTGTGCGCCCTGTACCAAATGCACCAACCTTCTCCATGCGATGGTGTGCTGGTGGATTGGAGAAAGCCCATCCCCAATGAGATGTGGCCATCGGGTTTCTGGGCGGTCGCTTGTCCAACCAGATCATATCGATCGCTATGTTAGACAGGATTATTACTATTTTTAAATCTCATTCATCAATCTCTATGATCAACATAAAATCAACGGATATGATAAGGTAACGTATGGAGAACTATGAAAGGACAAATTGACAGCGGAGATTTAAAAAGTAGATTTACAAAACAGGACAGAAAAAAAGCATGCAACCAAGGAATCGAACACAAACGTTACATCCTGATCCCTTTCTTTTTTTTTCTTCAAATACTATGGGGAGTCCTAGCAGAACACAACATCCACTACAACGTAATTGCCTCCTATTGTAAGCCCCAAACCAATGCTTCCTTGCCTGAACCGCGTACAACATAAGAAGGAGCCGTCGTTGACTCAGGATTAAATCCAGCAACGAACGACTGTTTGTTCTTGAGGCAGCGACTCCAAGTTGCTCTGTTCCCCGAATCAACGGTGGCTTCCGTTCTCTCCGTAGCATCGCTGGCTCCTACGCACCTTCCGCTCCCATCTTCGTTTGCCCGAGATTTTCGTCGGCCTCATCCGATCCGGCGCGTCATAGTGGGAGGGGGTCGTCGTTACGAGCGACCTCATCCTTTGAAGCGGCGGCGACAAGCGGATGGTCGCAATACCGCTGGATCACAGATCCCAGAGTACCGGATGCGACGGCACCGCTACTCTCCTCCCCTGGCGCCACCCCCTCTCCCTCCATGTCGGCCACATCGGCGTTGGGCGTCGGGAAACAGGGAAGACAAATGGCGGTTATCAATATCAACTCCGTGTGTTTCGGTACCATCTACCAACGAAGATTGTATGGACGGCAAGCTGGCCATCCTGCTGGCTGCTGCAGAAAAAGAACGACAGCAGTGGAGATGGTAGTTGCGTTTCCAGATAAGTTTGTCTCTTTATTGCTTGATGAGGATGATTGAGGGAGTGGACGTCACCTAGCCGCCGCTGCTCTTCCCCATGATTTTGGAGAGTGGATGTCACCATGGATCGGGCCGCTGGCGTGTGCTGGCCGTTCGCTAAGCATGTGCCGAGGTCGTCCCCGCAGGGAAGGGCAGCAGCCGCTGAGTTGTTTACAGGGAGCCAGGCAGGAACTACGTTATCTGAAGCACGGCCACCGCTCGCCCCTGTAAACTGCAGTGTACAGGGACAAAAGGAATGAATGAAGGTTGTGATGGCTTGGCCGAAGAAGCTGTAGGTCATCGGCTACCGAACCATGCTCTCCTGAAAGAACCAACACTGAGAGAGAGACAATAAGAAGAAGAAGAAGAAAATGGGGCCAAGATTGATAGTTTCTCATCATGTCCATGGTCGTACTGTATTATTTTTACGCAAGAAGCAGGCACAATAATTTGCAAGACGCGGGGAAGTGAAAAATATGAGCTCATGTTTCTTTAGAAGTTTATAAGAAGTCTGTTTTATCTTGATGTTTAAAATTAGCCCAATGATTTTTTAGAAGTCCAATTGAGAAAGGAAACATGAAGTTTTTTCAGTGGTCCACACAGATAGATATTGAACATCACAGATAAATAGCTGAATACCTGGCTGTACATGAAGTATTTTCTTCTGTGGGACAATGTAGTTCTCGATATTTTAATCATACTCCATATAATTAGTTCTGAGTTCACAAGGAATTTGCCTTTTGCAACCATAAGATTACTGAGGACACGGAACGCTTTCAGTGTATAGCTGTTAATATGACATCAAATCTTGAGTTAGTTAATTTCATGCTATTTGAGATGTTTTGTTGTCCATACGTCACCCCTTTATATCCGCTGATTTTATGTTAAGAGATTTAATTTTGTTTCATCTGTCGTTTCCTTAGGATGACAAAGACAAATTCATCTGATAATTTTTTTTAAAACAGATAGACTCAAACCAGGATGGCATGTTCATAGACCGCAGCGCACCAACTAACTAACCCAACAACTGTTTTAGAAAGAAATAAGGAAGATGACATCTTATTGGTGATACAAGTTTTCTTTAAAACAAAACTTCCCAGCCCGACGAAAACTAAGTTTGGGCTGACATCCCAACGCCCGAGTTTGGGCTGGACACGGCCGCTCTGCAGTTTGTTCTCTTTCCTTTTCTTTTTCTATTTCAGTTTCTATTTAATTTCTTTTCTCTTCTTTTCTTTTTCCTTTTCCATTTTTTTCTTTCTTCTTTCGTGTACTATACAAAGGTCATTGCATGTTTTATATTCAAAAGTGTTCATTGTATATTTAAGGAAATGGTCATCCTATATTAAGAAAATGTTCAACATATTTTTAAAAATGTGCATTGTATATTTTTAAAAACTTCAGTGTGTATCACAAAAAAGGTCAATATGTATTTGAATATTTTTCAGAGCATATCACAAAAATATTAAATGTGTATTTAAAATTGTCAGTGTGTATTTTAAAATTGTTCAGGATATATTACTGAATTGTACCATATATATGTAAAAAATCATTATATATAAAACATATATACAAATGTTCTGGATTTCAAAAGTTTGTTCATGTTTTTTGAAACTTTTGATCACTTTTTACAACAATTGTTCATGTTTTAAAAGTTTTTTCAAATTCAAAAGTTGTTCACATTTTTCAAATATTATTTCATATAAAATTAAAACAGGTATGATTTTAATATTTTTCATGTGATAGAATAGGGACAGGCGCAAGCAACAAGAACTAATATAAAAACTCTCTAATTGTCAGCACACAAGTTGCGGTTGTGCGATGAGGTGGGTGATGGTCGGGCATGTGATATTTTTTCTCCCGTTGCAACGCACGAGCATGTTTGCTAGTTATTAGGTAAAGATAAAGATTCAAGTGTGTCTTCTTCCACACGTCCGCTTCACAAATACTTTTTCCTTGAAACTTGGATAAATTTGCAAAGTGCAGCTTTCCCAGAAAACGTTTTCAACGGCACCCTAAAGTCCACTTAAGAGTAAGAGACAAACGGCAAAGCTCTGACAAATGAGAGTTGTGAAGCGGCACACTTCATGCCACCACAAAAGCAACAAAAGGGTAAATTATATAACCAAAAGCGGATGCAACGCAGACGTAGTTCATAAAGGTTAGACACTTTTTGGTCATTATCTGTCATTTTATACTTGAATCGTAGCTCTTTAAATTCAGCTGCAACCTGCAGCACTCCCAAGGCAGCAACAGCAAACGGAGAGAG
>NC_057812.1:16370333-16375792 GCF_018294505.1 Triticum aestivum
AGAGAGAGAGATGGGGGTCAGAGTCCCCTGATCCGGATGCCGAACGCAGAGCAAGTTCAGCCACTGGTGGCGAGCCATGGCAGCAACAGGTGATTTCCTGAAAAACTATGTTTATGCACCAGAATCACCTCTAGCTTGTGCTGGAGCTAATCCTAAAGTGAATAGATGTAGTACTAGTGACGTGACCTTCTTCATGTTTATTAACTCGACTTGTGTGGTTGCCTTCAAAACCTCGAGTGGGTACATGCTATTATTCTGTTGATTGGCCCCTGAATTAACACTCTTCCAATATGGGGACATTTTCATGTGTGCTGAACCTGCAGGAAGGAACAACTTGGCATGTCTACAAAAGCTACAAACAAATACTACAAAAACTCAAGCAAAGACGACCTTGTTTTGAGGGCGACACTAGACTCGATCACTAGAATGGGATAGAACTGCATTCTGGTGACAGAAAGAGAATGTGAGCTTTTCTTGCCCGGCATTTTAGACAGTAATTGTGAATTTGAGATATGGGGGGCTTTGGACTTACCATTGTTCTATGTAGTTGATACTTTACACTTA
The DNA here is from genome assembly GCF_018294505.1 of Triticum aestivum. NCBI lineage: Eukaryota > Viridiplantae > Streptophyta > Magnoliopsida > Poales > Poaceae > Triticum > Triticum aestivum. Next base: position 16,370,898 of record NC_057812.1, read on the forward strand.
CTATTGTTCTATAGTTTACTTATGCATAAAGGTATATATCCTTTCCTATTGATTGTTAGGTGGGTACTAGTCTCGTTCTGGCAAGTTTCTTACATGAGCTATTTTGATTAGTAAGGCCCCTTTAATAAAAATGGAAGTTACCTTTTACTTATGTCCTTTCCTATGTTGCATCATTCATATTGACCTGTACCTTAACAATGTCATATTTGACCTCTTTCAGGCAATTACTGGGAACTGCACAAACTTCACCTTGTGTACTTCCAGTTAGGAAGAGGATGCAGCCGCTCCGCTAATCGTATATAGTTTTTTTCAAGAAAAAAAGATGTTGTGTCAGACCTTGTACTTACAAGCTTTTGGCTTATTAATGATTAAAGTAGGAATAGTGTGTACTAGTTGAATTTATGTACTTCGTATGTATTTACTTGTTGTCCTTAGATAAATAATCCGTATCTGCCTGTATTTTTTTCTGAAGGACCTCCTCGACAGACGGCGGGTGGTACGCGCAATTTGCTTAAGAAGAGTATCTTAATCTAGTTTATAAGGAAAAGTAGACCTGAAAACATATCAATGCTTAGTCAATTAAAGGGAAGCCGAATAAAAATCAACTATACCTTTGCGAAAACACCTAACTAAACTAGGTCTTGAGTGACCATAGGAGGCAAACACTAAGACGAAACAAATAACTTCATTGCCCACCAGTTCCGCATCAACCCCAGCTACTTCAAGGTGGTGCCCTACTCTTTCCCGAGGATATTCTCGCCACGTTCCAGCACCCGCACCAGTGCGACCTTGTCATGGCGCTCCCCGACGGGATCTCCAGAGCACGCCTCGTCGTCCATGTTGTAAAGTGAAGACTAAACGCACATGTTGAGCCGTCGAAGTGTACCACCACATCCACATATATATACATCGAGGACATCCCTTTGAACGTCTGGAACAACGCTGCCGCTGAGCAGGTGCTTTGCCCCGGCACCTTCCTTCACTAGCTACTTCGATATCACCACCACCAGACGCGAGGACGACACCCACACTTAACCTATGGATGTGCTCGGCAAACCCGTCGGCCATCCCGATGGTTACCCACCTTCTGGTGTAACAACGAGCCGATGGGTGTCCTTGATGGCCCGTCGGCGATCGTGGGGAGGCGGGGGCTCGGCGCCGAGTCATCATTCATCTTCTTCGACAAAGGGTGAATTTATTGCCTCAAAATAAAGCATCAAGAAGATACAAATATAATGAGCACACTCGGCCTCTACATAGCTAGGATGCACACAGTCAAACACACGCACACAAAAACACGCCGGTAAATAGCGAAGACATCATTCATCTGGACCTCCATGAGGACTTCATCCGTGAGGCAAATGGCATTCTGCACAGCCACCCTCGCTCTTCCCACCGGTTTGACTTGTGGCATGGTGTGGATGATAGGGAGGCATGGACGCGCGACCGCAATGAGCTATCGGGCCGCCACTGTGATGACAGAGACGGGCGCGACGATGACAATGACAGAGATGGCAGAGATGATTGTCGTGGGCGTCGCGACGAGCGGCAGCCGTCCTATTGCGACCACCTCTTCAGAAGTAGATTAAGGGAAACTGAAATACGCGGCAATAATGATCTGCAAGGCTCCAGGCACGATAGCCGCCATGACTCACAGAGCGATGTCCACGGTGATAGAAGGCAGCACTGGGATGAGTTGCGGTCCCGGACGCACGTTGCATCAACAAGTCATAGGTGTAGAGCCTCCTTGATGAGGCGGTCATTCCGGCCTCTCGGTTCGCCGCTTCCGCGACTGTTCGCCTGATCTCCCTGCACTAATATTTGTAGTGTCCACAATCATAGCAAGCGCTAACATGTTGTGATGCTTTGTTAAGAAGATATGAACACAATATTTGTGCTTATCACCGTTGGGGCCCGTCGTCGAAGAGGTGAAGCAATTGATGGTATCAAGGGATAGATGGAAAATAACTTGGGTTAGACGATCTGCCAATAATGCAGCTCATCGGTAAGCAAGGGAGTGTGTGGCGAATAATCTCTGTAAGGTGTGGCTGCATGAACCATCTGATTGTATCTTACAGGTTGTGTCGGACGAGATCCCTGGTTGGGACGTTTAAATAAAGTTCTGTGTGAGTTTAAAAAAAAAGTAAATCTTCTAAGGGCACTTCTAACCATTCCCCTAAAAACAGTGGAGTATCTGGTGGAGTAAAAGCTTCTAAATAGCATGTGATAGAACAACTAGGACTCGCTAAGACGCTACCAGTGATACTCAATAAGATCTTGTTGGAGCTGAGAATGAACTTGACGGTTCTCGATCTTGCGATACTCCACAAGAAATGCCAAGTAGTCTCTCATGGTCTTTGCATGACCCTCCGCTCTATCACGGTTGATGCGTATGTGGCAAAACTATGATCCTCTCTTCGGCCGCCGAATATCATCATTGAAAATCATGCCTAAAACAATGTCAAAGTCATCGTCGTCTTCTTCCTCTTCGGATGACGATGAGTCCTCCAAAGCCATCTCCCCCAACCTCTTCATCTACAATTCAAACGGCTTGGTTCAATCCAAATGGCTCATTTCACAAAGAAATGATAAAAAAAACTCACCTACCCAATTCGTCGAACACTTGCGGTGCGGTGGTGGTGCACTGGCCGGCCGCTGTCGTTCTGACCAAACAGGCCGGCGGCGACGAGAGGGAATGACCTACGGCGGTGTGCAATCAACGTGAGATGCGGCGGCCGACAGAAAAATAAGACGAAAGGAAACAATCCGGCGAATCAACAACAATGGCGACAGCGGCGGCGGTTCACCTGATTACGGCGACGGGGACGGCGGCCGATAGGGCTGGACGTCGGGTAGAAGGGCGGCGGAGGGCAAGGGAGGTAACGAGGTAGTGGCTGGGCCAGCTGGGGGTCGCCGGGAGTCGCGCCGGCGAAAGTGCAGGCACGGGGGAGGGGGGGGCAACCTGAGGAAGCGGCTCGGCTTTTACTCAGCCGCCAATGGTGGAGTAAATTTAGGAAGAAGATTGGAGAGGGGAGTAAAATTTTACTCCCTTACGGTGGATAAGGGATCTTTAGAAATGCCCTAAGGTTTCTTATTTTACACGACTTAATTCGTCAACTAAGACTGATAGATTCTTATTAAAAGTAAGGATTTTCTTACGCGGCTATGAGTCGCTGCTCGCTGTGTCTGAGTTGCACTCGGTAGAAACTCATAGAGCTGATGAGTCTTGTTTGGGTACGAGTTGTACAGCTTTCTGCCTAAGTTGAGTCGTGGCTTATACTGGTACTTCATCTGAAAACTAATATAAGAATATTTAGATCACTACTTTATAGTATTTTAAACGCTTTTATATTAGTTTACGGAGGGAGTATCTAGCAAATCTGTTCAACTATTTTGTGCACTGACAAATCAGGACAGTGCAAATCTCGGAACTCCAATACTATTATTCAAGCGTGTCATCTTCCACACGTCCACTTCACAATTCCTTTTTCCTTGAAACTTGGATAATTTTGCAACGTCCAGCTTTGCTGCAAAACATTTTCAAACCCTGCCGACGTCACGCTAAAGTCTACTTGGGAGTAAGAGACAAACAGCAATGCTTTTGACAAATGAGAGTTGTGAAGCAGCACATTTCATGCTTGCACCAAAGCATCAAAAGGGTAATTATATACCGAAAAGCGCATGCAATGCAGACCTAGGTCATAAAGGTTCGGCACTTTTGGTCATTTTCTGTCATTTTATACTTGAATCGCAGCTCTTTAAATTCAGCTGGAACCTGCAGCGCTCCCAAGGCAGCAACAGCAAACACACACACACACACATACACAGAGAGAGAGAGAGAGAGAGAGGAAGAGGGAGACAGAGACAGTGAGAGGAAGAAGATGGGTCAGAGTCCCCTTTTGCGGCTGCCGGTGGCGGAGCAGGTTCAGGGAGTGGTGGCAACCAGCGGCAGCAACAGGTGATTTCTTGAAAAGCAATGTTTATTCACCGGCACGGCTCTAGCTTGCAGCTGGCCAATTACACCTTGTGCTGCAGCAGCGCAGCTAATGGTAAAGTGAACATATATCAACTAAGTCTAAGTGAGTTCAGCTTCTTCATGTTTAATTCGACCTATGTCACTGGTGGAAAAACAGGCTTCCGTCCAGCCCCATAAGTCGCGAAGCTGTAGGAACCGCGACTAATGGGACCTTTAGTCGCGGTTCTGGAGGTGAACCGCGACCAAAGGCCTGGGCCCAGGGCGCTCGGTGGCCAGCTGGCGCACGTGAGGGTCTTTAGTCGCGGTTGGCCAGGACAACCGCGACTAAAGGCCTTCGGGCACCTTTAGTCACGGTTTGCCAGGCCAACCGCAACTAAAGCCCCTCCGCGACTAAAGGCCTTCGGGCACCTTTAGTCACGGTTTGACACTGCCATTGTTTAATTTATATTGTTTGTAGCTAGTTAGTTTAACAAATGCATGATGGTTAATTTTGAATTGAATTAGTTTTATTTTTCTGAATTTTTTGATATATTATTTGTATTTTTAACATTTTGAATTGAATTAGTTTTATTTTTCTTAATTTTTTGATATATTATTTGTATTTTTAGAATTTTGAATTGAATTAGTTTTTTTTTCTGAATTTTTTGATATAATATTTGTGTTTTTAACATATTGAATTGAATTAGTTATTTTTTTCTGAATTTTTTGATATATTATTTGTATTTTTAAGATTTTCAAAAAGAAAAAGTATTTGGAAAATACCTTTAGTCGCGGTTGGCCTGCCCAACCGCGACTAAAGGTGGTTGCGCGCGGGAACGAAAAACCCGCCAAAAAAGTCCTTTAGTCGCGGGTCGCCTCCCCAACCGCGACTAAAGGTTACCCTTTAGTCGCGGGTCGCCTCCCCAACCGCGACTAAAGG
>NC_057812.1:16376016-16382299 GCF_018294505.1 Triticum aestivum
GAGAGCAGAGAGAGAGAGAGAGAGAGAGAGAGGGAGAGAATTTTTTAACTAGTTAATTAACAAAAAAAACGGTAAAATTTGATAATTAACAAAAACGGCCTGTGGCGGCCAGAAGACCCTAAACCTGTGGCGGCCTTTAGTCGCGGTTGGCCAGAAGAACCGCGACTAAAGGTCCTCCGCCCCGACGGCCGCCTGGCGCCCACGTGGACGGGCTGTTAGTCGCGGTTCTTAAGCAGCCGCGACTAAAGGTGGGGGGCTTTAGTCGCGCTTATTTGGTCGCGGTTGCGCAACCGCGACTAATGGCAGTTGCGAACCGCGACCAAAGACCTTTTTTCCACCAGTGTGTGTGCTACTACTTCCTATAAAACCTCGAGATGATGTATGTTTTTACTAGTAATCAAAATCTTGATTACTATTAAACCGTTAAACCGTTAATTGGCCCGTGAAATAACACTCTGTCAATATGGGGACATTTTTCTGTGTTGAAACTGCAGGAAGGAACAGCTTACCAAGTCTACAAAAGCTACAAACAAATACTACAAAAACTCAAGCAAGGACGATCTAGTTTTGAGGGCGACACTAGACTCAATCACTAGAATGGGATAAAATCGTGATCTAGTGACAAAAAGAACTTGTGAGTTTTTATTGCCATGTATTTTAGATAGTAACTGTGAATTTTTGATCCAGGAGGCTTTGCACTTACTATTGTTCTATATAGTTGAGGGCAAGGCTTTGCCTTACTATTGTTCTATATAGTTGAGGGCTTGAGGCATTGCACTTACTATTGTTCTATAGTTTAATATGCACGAAGGAATATATCTTAAACATATCGATTGCTAGGTGTGTAAATTGTAATTGTCTTGTCTTGGGAAGTTTCTTACATGAGCTATTTTGGTCGTAAGGCTCCATTATTGAAAATAAAAGTTTATTTTTACTTAAGTCCTTTCCTGTGTTACATCATTCCTATCGAGTTCTGCCCTAACAGCGTCATATTTGCCCTCTTTCAGACAATTACGGGCGACTGCGCCAATGTAACCTTCTATACACTTATGGTTTGGAAGATGATGAACCTACCCAGATTGTAATTTATAATTTTGTCAAGAAAAAGTCGCGCCCGGCCTTGTACTTATAAGCTTTTGGCTTATTAATGATTTATACAGAAATATTGCGTACTAGTTGAATTTATGTACTTCAAATGTATTTATTTATTGTCCTTAGACAAATAATTCGTATCTCCCTCTGTTTTTTTTAGAAAAACCTCTTCGAGTGAGGATATGTGGTACCCACAATTTTCATAAGAAGATTATTCTGAATGTATATATTTATAGTTCTATGAATCAAAAGTAAAATATTTATTCCAGTTTTTGTGCAAAAAGTAAATACGATATACATTCCTATTATAAATATATAATAGCAAATTAACCAAATGTTGCATATTGCCAAATTTTCACATATATTTTTTGTAATGTGGCATCTGCACTACTAGGAAAAGGGCTATAGATGGGATTGACACTAATGGCGCACCAGAAAGATGATGCGCCATTAGTATATACTAATGGCGCACCACAATCTGATGCGCCATTAGAGTTTAAACTACTAATGGCGCACCATGCTACGGGTGCGCCATTAGTATCAAATTTTTTTTAACTAGTGCGCCTGTCCAAACATACTAATGGCGCATCCGGGCAAAGTGCGCCATTAGTAGTTGTAACTACTAATGGCGCACCAGGCAGCAGGTGCGCCATTAGTATAGAAATTTTTTTTTTGAACTAGTGCGCCTATCCAAACATACTAATGGCGCATCGTGCCCAAGTGCGCCATTAGTAGTTACAACTACTAATGGCGCACCAGGCAGTGGATGCGCCATTAGTATAGATTTTTTTTTTTGAACTAGTGCGCCTATCCAAACATACTAATGGCGCATCCTGCTTAAGTGCGCCATTAGTAGTTGTAACTACTAATGGCGCACCATGCAAGAGGTGCGCCATTAGTAAGTGGGCAGCAACAAGATATTTGGGACAGCCTCTCCTACCCACACACTCACTTTCTCCCCACTTCATTCTCTCCACCTCCTCCTTGTCTCGGGTGCCTCCTCTTTTTCACCTCATTTCCACCATAGATTCATTCAAATTAAGTGGTTAAATTACCTTGTTTTAATAGGTAAGTAAGGGGGGAAGCTATATTTAGGTTGTTCTCCTTACAACAATGTGCACATGCACTTTTTACGGCCTAGCTAGATCTATGTATGTTCGTGGTGTTGCATATGTTTGTGGTGTTGCATATGTGTTTGTGTTTGGAGGTGTACCGGTATTTGATATGCGATAGTTGCCAATATTTTGCCGGAATGTTGATTCATTTCCGTTTCGGCGAGAATTTTGGCATTAAGCATTCTTTTTGGTCCTATTTTTAGGGAAAGTCATGCCAAATTTTTGTTTGGTTCTAAAATATCGTTTTGCTCTACCCCGCAGGCGACCATGGTCCGCACGATGACCGAAGGCATCGTGAATAGGTTTTTGAGGTCCGCGAAGGCCGAGATGCTTCAAAAGAACGAAACGGAGATAAGATGTCCGTGTCGAAGATGCAAGCTGAAGAGCCTTATTGCGGACCCGGATTCCGGGCAGGTGCGGGACCACCTGCTGTTGCGTGGTTTCATGGATGGCTATCGGTGGCAAGGTGATGAAGATGACTACGAAGTCGTCCATGCGGGTCGGGCAAGAAATGAGGAAGGGCAGCAAGACAACCACCGCGGCTCGGGCGGGCGAGAAGACGAAGAATCCCCAGGAGATGATCACGACTGTGATGCTGTACACAGTCATCATGTAGAAGATGCAGGACATGATGATGAGGAAGATGCCGGAGCAGGCGACGGGCATGATCATGAAGATGATGATGCCGGCGGAGCAGACGACGCTGGACCATCGATGGGCTGGGTGCAGGACCCTCATATTCAAGAGCTGCTTCTCAAGCAGACGGATAACGCAAGAGCTGCCGCCCGAGAGAAAGCCAAGATGGATCAACTTGAGTTAGACGCGGTTACTCCATTGTATGAAGGATGCAGGACCGAGGATACCCGCCTGAAAGTAACGCTCATGGCCCTGGAGATGAAGGTAAAACACAAAATGACCGACGCATGCTTCGACGAGAACATGTCATTCTGGCACGAACGTCTTCCCAAGGGGAACAAGTGCCCGACCAGTTTGGAGGAGGCGAAGAAAATCGCGTGTCCTCTGGATTTACCGCACGTGAAATACCATGTGTGCATGAACAATTGCATCATTTATCGGGACGAGCACGCGGAGTCTACAATATGTCCGGTGTGCGGTGTCACTCGATACAAGAAGAGGAAGAAAGCTCCTCGAAAAGTGGTGTGGTACTTTCCGATCACTCCTCGTCTGCAGCGGTATTTCGCGGATCCTAAGGTAGCAAAGCTCCTGCGTTGGCACGCGGATAGGGAGGAGAAGAAGCGAGAAGATGACGCAAATGATCCGGAGATAGATAAAAAAGACAAGATGCTGAGTCACCCTAAGGATGCGAGCCAGTGGCAAGCATTGAACTTCGAATACCCAGAATTTGGGAACGATCCAAGGAACATCGTGCTGGGCGCGAGCACCGATGGAGTCAATCCGTTTGGCAGCCAGAGAAGCACACATAGCACCTGGCCTGTGTTTGTGTGGATGTACAACCTTCCCCCCTGGTTGTGCATGAAGAGGAAGTACATTCACATGAGTATGCTAATTGAAGGGCCGAAACAACCAGGGAACGACATCAATCTGTATCTGGGGCTGCTGAAAGAGGAGCTTGACACGCTGTGGAAAACGCCAGCCATTACGTGGGACGCCGCAGAGAAAGAATATTTCCCTATGAGAGCCGCACTGCTCACGACGGTGCACGACTATCTCGGTTACGGATATCTTGCGGGGCAGGTAGTCCACGGATATTCTGGATGCGTAAGGTGCATGGATGACACAACGTATCGCCAGCTAGATAGAGATCCCGGGTCTTCGAAAACCGTGTTCATGGGACATCGAAGGTGGCTTCGCGACGATGACCCGTGGAGGAAACGCAAGGATCTGTTCGATGGTGAAACCGAACCCCGAAAACGCCCGTGTACGAGGAGCGGCGAGGAAATAGACAAGCTGTTGAAAAATTGGAAAGACTGCCCACTGCCGGGAAAGAAGCAAAAGGCGCCAGAGCCGGGAAAGAAGCGAAAGGCGCCAGAGCCGCTGCTGAAGGTATGGAAAACGAGGTCTGTTTTCTGGGACTTGCCGTACTGGAAGATCCACCGTGTGCCTCACAGCCTTGATGTCATGCATATCACGAAGAACGTGTGCGAGAGTCTGCTTGGTACCCTGCTCAACATGCCAGAGAGGACCAAATATGGGCCGAAAGCAAGGGCAGACTTGAAATCAATGGGTTAGGCAGGAGCTTCACGCTATATATGATGATGATGATGATGATGATGATGATGATGATGATGATGAGGCGAAGCAGGACACAGAAAGTCGTCGCAAAGGCAAAAAGGCCAAGAAGACCGGAACTGACTACCCTCCCGCGTGCTTCACTCTAAGTCAGGAGGAGATCGAGCAGTTTTTCACCTGCCTCCTAGGAGTAAAACTTCCTTACGGTTACGCGGGGAAGATAAGCAGATACCTAGACCCAGCGAAGCAGAAGTTCAGCGGGATGAAGTCTCACGACTGTCACGTGCTGATGATGCAGATACTTCCAGTTGCAATCCGTGGGATCATGGACGCGCACGTCCGTGAAACGCTATTTGGCCTATGCAACTTCTTCGACGTCATCTCTCGGAAGTCGATTGGCGTGAGGCAACTCAGAAGGCTACAGGAAGAGATCGTGGTGATACTATGCGAGCTTGAGATGTACTTCCCGCCCGCATTCTTCGACGTTATGGTGCATCTGCTGGTCCATATAGTGGAGGATATCATCCAACTCGGGCCGACGTTCCTGCACAGCATGATGCCGTTCGAAAGGATGAATGGTGTCATCAAAGGATACGTTCGCAACATGTCACGTCCAGAAGGAAGCATAGCCAGGGGCTTTCTGACCGAAGAGTGCATCTCCTACTGCACGAATTATCTAGGCATCGAGAACCCCGTTGGTCTGTCCGTCAACAGGCACCTCGGCAGGCTCGCTGGATGGGGTCACCGTGAGGGTCGCCGCGAAATGCATGTCGACTTCGAGGGTCGACTCGCCGACTTTGAAAGAGCAAACCTAGTCGCGCTACAACACATAGACGTGGTCGATCCATGGGTGGTAGAGCACAAAACCTTTATTAAAAAGACGTACAATGACCGAGGCCAACAGAGGACGGACGGAGATACACTCAAAGAGCACAACTCATGTTTCACGCGTTGGTTCAAGCATAAGCTTCTGTCGTACCCTTTACATGAGGATTCTTCCGCGGAAGAACAACTCATATTCGCCTTGTCACAGGGCGCCAAGCACAACCTGATGACCTATGAGGCATACGATATCAACGGCTACACATTCTACACCGAGGCCAAGGACATGAAGAGCGATGGTTATCAGAACTCCGGGGTAACGATGGAATCCTACACCGGTAACGACAAGGACAAATACTACGGAAGGATCGAGGAGATCTGGGAGCTGAGCTACGCTGGAGAGAAGGTCCCGATGTTCCGTGTCAGATGGGCCAAGAACGTCATAAAAGAAGACCGGTATTTCACCACCATGGTTATACCCGAAGCCAAATCCAAGACCGCGGGCGCAAACGTCACCGCGAAAAATGAGCCATGGGTACTGGCTTCCCAAGTGGACCAATGCTTCTTCATTACCGACCCGCCAAAGCCCAGTCGTGTTGTCGTGAGGAGAGGCAAAAGGAAGATCATCGGAATGGATGGAGTAGCCAATGAGCAAGACTTCGACAAGTACGGCGACCCGAGGATCGAACATGACGACGATGATGAAGTAGCAGCATACACCACAAGAAAAAGCAGGACCACCCTACCTAAAGGACGTCCGTTCCACAGAAGAACTCCATTTGCGAAAAAGAAGGGCAAGAAGATTGTGAACAGATAGCTAGCTAAGATCGATTATATTTAAATCGTAGCCTTCATTTCTCGATTGTATTTCATGGGTACTTTTTGAACTATCATGAATATTTTTAAATTTCATGGACACTCGATCTAGATCCGCCTCCATCTCGATCGCTATCCCACCTCGCCAGATCCGGCCCCCCTCGCCGCCGAGCACCCCCCCAGTCCACCGGCCGCCGCCGCCGACCCCCCGCACCCTCGATTCCCCT
>NC_057812.1:16382677-16389316 GCF_018294505.1 Triticum aestivum
AGTATCAAACAGCTTTTTAAATGCTACTGTCTTATAAAAAAAATATTACTGTTATTATTTAAACAAGTTTGAACATATTTAAACATAAATAAGTATCAAACAGCTTTTTAAATGCTAAAAAAAATTTGTGGAGCTTGGGAGTCAAACCCAGGACCTCCTGGTGTGAGAACTGGCTGCTGACCAGTCGAGCTAGTAGAGTGGGCTTGACATAGATAGGTTCTGGTACTACATAACCTTTTGGCTCGAGCTGAAATAAAAAAATACTAATGGCGCACCACGGTGAGGTGCGCCATTAGTATGGACATGCTAATGGCGCACCACGGTGAGGTGCGCCATTAGTATTGTGGCCCCCCTTCGCCCGATCCCCCTTCGCCCGATCCCCCTCGCCAGTTCTCTCCTTCTCGATCCACCGCCGCCGCCGCCGCTGCCCTCGCCCTCGCCCTCGCCCTCGCCCTCGCCCTCTCCCTCCCTCGCCCTCTCCTCGCCGCCCGGACGCCGCCCGGACGCCGCGCCGACGCCGCCTCGACCCCGCCCCGACCCCGCCGCCCGGACGCTGCCCCGCCGCCCCGACGCCGCCTCGACCCCTGCCTCTCTACGAGGAGGTAACCCTAACCCCACCCGCGCCGCCCCACAACAGACTATTTATGTTATCTCATTTCCTCTTCTCCAACGGATTCGATCATCTCCTCACTGCAATTCACACGCGGATTCCTTCGAGAATGTATTTTAGTGTAGAAGATAATGTAGTGGCCAATGTGACAGTCTTCAAGGCTTGGGTAAAGTGCTTGGGTAAATTAGGCATAGTTAACTAGGATTATTCAGCTGCAATTCACACATGAATTCCAGTGAAAATTAGGCGTAGTGGCCAATGTGACAGTCTTCAAGGCTTGGGTAAAGTGCTGTGCATGAACAGGATATATATCTTTACCAGTTAAAACTTAAATGAGCCTGGTAGGGTGAGCGCATGATCAATATGTACATGCTTAATCGAAGCAATGCCCTCTGATTGCTCTCTTGGTCATTAATTTTTCAGCCTGTCAGTTAGATGTGCTATCAATTGGTAGAGAGAAGGATTAGAGAATAATATCTCGCCACTGACGATCATCCAACTACAATTTACACACGAGTTCCTGTGAAAATTCAGGGTGGTGGTGGCCACTGTGACAGTATTAGCTTGAGTCTCCAATCATTGTTCTCATGTTTTGATTATCTGAAGGCCTTGGGTAAAATGTGGTGCATGAAAAGATTATCTTTATTTCCCAGTTTAAGATGAACTGAGTAGGTTTGATTGAGTGCATGATCAGTATTTACACCGCTTGATCGAAACAATTCCGTCTTATTGCTCTCTTGGTCATCAACGTTTCTGCCTATGAGTTCGATCTTCTACCAACTGGTAGAGAATAACATCTCACCACTGATGATAATGGTGTTCTAGCATCGCACATTGCTGCATTAAACAAGTTGGGTACAATAATAGCCTTTCATAACTTATAATGACAAACATTGGTTCCATTAACCCCACAAATCCCGACAGATTCAGGGGAACGGGGTTCAGACTCACGTAAGCAGCTTGCCATGAACCGTGCAGTAATGGTGTTCTAGCATGCACATTGTTGTGAATAGTATATATCGAGAGGACTCCACTATGCAACCTTTGACATGCTCATCACATACTGTTATTTATAGTGAACCTTCTTTACTTGTATTTACAGGGAAACAATTGGTACAATTCTTGCCCGGGGCCACAGCTGAAATAGAGACGCCAGTTAGTGTTGTTTCCATTAGGAGGATTCCAAGGTATATACCCCAATTCTATTTAAATATAAATTGGAAAAATCTCTTTCAAAATTTGGTACAATTGCTTGAATTTTTGGAAAAATCTCTTGAACAACTGCTGATATCCTAAAAATTCAGAACAGTATAGCTATCATTTTGAAGTTTGAAACTAAAAAATATCGACAGCAGTAATTGTTCTAAGATGGTTCAGGATAGTGGATCTTAGGCATTACATTTTTCTTTTTGATGAAATAGGCATTATATTTAAGCTGGCAGTACAGTAGGCATAACCTTCTACCTCACTTAAACAGTTGACAATTCTTTACCTTAGTCTTTGCATCCCATCAGCAAGCTTTTATTGGTGGCTCACCAAAACTAAACATCTAAAGGCATCCTCCTAGCCTCCTGGTACATCAATTTCAAGGTAGGCGAACCATGGTTCCATTTAACCAAGTGAACTTCCTTTTCTTCTTGCTAGGAGTTGAAAATTTGGCATTTGTGGTTGTGACGGTTAAATGAATAACTTATGTGCACAAGTGCAGCAGAAAATTTACAACAGACTAATTAGATTCATTTTTCTTTTGTTTGAGAGAGAGTTAGCTGGAATTTTTGAATAAAACGTAAGTCTAATCCCAGCGAAAAATTCAAGCTATCTTAACCTCCAATTTTGATCAAGTAAACTCAATATTTCTGGGACAGTTAGAGTATCCATCGATCATATTTGAACCTAATACCAATTCATTCATCTCCATACCACTGCAGACACAACAGAACAGAGGCACTTCATCACCCACGGCTGAGAAAGCAAGGTAGAATCACCACTACATACATACTATTTCTCTTTTTTTTCTGTTCTTTTCAGATCAATATTGTTGTGATCTTTCATGTCTTTTATAACAGGGAAAATGGTTGTATATGATAGACATCGAACCGTTTCTGTAAACTGAGTACTAACTGAGTTCCCTAAAAAAAGAACCTTAGTACTAACTGAAATATGATGGAACAGAAAATACAATGAAATCAATACGGAACATGCTAGATAAATATTGCCATGAAACTAGATGACACTGATAATTTTAGTGGAAAACAAAGGACTCTTCTGTTATTTTTAGTGAAAAGTTGGTCCACCGACCACTCACATATCCAATTTCCATGATCCTCGACGGAAGTCAGAAACACAACATATCCATGGACTTCTCATTGTTCAAAATCTTCTCTTAGGATTAACCACAACAGCATATCGGGGGTTCAGGAATCAAAATATCAGTTACATCAAGAGTTAGCAATGACCAAACTGGCATGTAACAGAGACACTATAAAAGATAGCCAACATCCAGTTAGGCCAACATAACAGTGAACAAAACTACTGTCAATCAGCTCAGTTCTAGTGTTGTTGGGTTTTTCTCGATTGTATTCTTGCAGTTTTGAAAATTCAGTTTATTCGGTTACTGAAAATTCAGTTAATTCAGTTAGGCACACAAATTTCAGAACTTTTGTGTGCCCTAGTACTTGGTGTTTGTAGAAAACCAGGAGTGTCAATGGGACTAGAATTCACTTGTTCTTATATGGGTTTGTAAAACTTGTTCATGTACTGAACTACTAATGCCTTGTGATGCTCTGAATTACTTGTGATGCCTCTGAATTACTTGTGATCACATTGAGAAAGACTTGTAAAGATGATGATCATCTTTAACAGAAAACAATTTGTGATGATTTTGCTAGTTTGCTGGGTTTTGTCTCCGACCATCGTGTCGTGATGATTTTGCAGGTACCCCGAGAGGCCCTTGAGTTTGCCAGAATGTCGATTAACTTCCGTTCCGGCAAATTCGGGTACTCCATATGTCCTATTTTCAGCAAAGGTCATGCTGAAATTTTCCGTGAATTTTAGCATGACTTTGCTAAAAATAGGACATATGGGGTACTTGTGACTAATGCATGGGCCGGGGTATCTTAGTAGTTAATTAAGTAGGATCAAGTGCCCCGCCGTACTTGTGACTAATGCATGGCTTTTAGGGTGCCTCGGTGTCGATAAAAACCGAAATGATGAAAAGTTAGGCTTTTAGGGTGCCTTGGCGTCGAAAAACCCTCAATGATAAAAGCTTAGATTTTAGGATGCCTCAGTGTCGACAAACCCTAAATGATGAGACCATGATCTTGTTCCTTGACAATAACCAACTTTTTGACCAAACTTTGTTTCTATTTAGAGAGAAACATGGCCCACAACGATGAGGCCGGGGGTTCGGGCGGCAAGGCATTCTGGGAGCTGTCCCAGGAGATGGAGGAACAACCTCACTTGTATGAGGCCGCCGCCTTCCCCACCGATCCTGAGACCACAGATGGTGCCGCCGAGGATGACCACACTGATGCCACCACTGATGGTGCCGCCGAGGATGCCACCACTGATGATGGCGGCGCACGCACAGATAGCAGCCAGCCGAAGAGGCAACGGAAGGACCGGCGCCCGATCGTGCTCCGCACCCTCAAGGAGGAAGTCACTGAAGTGGACTCCAACGGGAATCCAACGGCGCCCGAACGAATAGTCAAGGGGTACTCGCTTCAGCTCGGGTGCATTGTCCGGAGCACCGTCTCGATCAACACCGAGAACCTGAGGCATCCTGACCGGGGGAATTTGCGCCACCTCCTCTTCACGAAGCTGCACGAACGATACAAGTTCCCCGCTGAATTCGAAAACACAAGCCTCAAAGGGAATAAAGTGAACAATGCTGCCCTCACGAAGATGAGCAAGGCCCTGTCTACTTGGAAAAGCAATGTGAAGAGAATGATCGAGAAAGGTGAGAGTTATGAGAAGATCAAGGAGAAAAATCCTTCGATCACCGAAGATGACTACAACGACTTCAAGATCAATTGCTCGAGCACCGCAAGCTCCCAATCAAGTGAGTGGGGGAAACAAATGCGGGAGCTGAACATAGGGGAACACACACTCGGTCCCGGCGGTTACAGAGTGGCGGAGCCTATATGGGACAAGGAGGAGGCGGACCGTGCCGAGCAAGGCCTACCGCCCCTCTTCGATAAATACGGTGACAAGCAGACCAGGAACTTTGTCAGGGCCCGGTACAAGAAGGACCCGAAAACAAAGGAGCTTACCACGGATCCGAAGACCAGGCGGCTTGAGCTTGTTCTGGTAAGGAATACACCCCCGCGTAATTAGCTCCATATGGTTGCATTCTAATTAATGAAGCCGAATTTCTAAATGGTTCACATTCCTTCCGCAGGCGACTGAAAGCAGTAGCGCGGGGTCGACTCAGAGCAACCCTTGGGACACCACTCTAAATAGGGGGTTGAATATAATGAACAACAAGGATAAGCTCAGTAAGCCGACGTCAGCTGGTCGTGTGGCCGGCAAAGGCTTGTCGACAAAATGGGGGTCATACTATACCGCTGGTGTGCGGAAGGAGAAAAAGACCAGCTCGGAAAGCCAGGCGCGAGAGGTTCAAGAACTCAAGGCACAGGTGGCGCGGATTCCGGAGATTGTCCAAGAACAAGTGGAACAACGACTCGGAGCGACAATCATCGCCCTTGTGCCTACCTTGATCTCGGGGTTGAGTGCGTGGATTGCGGGCGGCCAACAGGGGCCGCCCCCGATTCCTAGCTTCACGGCCAGCAACTCGCATAATGCGATGGCGGGGCCATTGGTGCCTCCGGCGGAGGCGGCATTGGTGTCTCCGACGCCGGCACGGGAGCTTAATGCACCCGGGTGTACGCCGGCCGGCACCTCTTCAGCAAGCGGCCGCTCCGTCAACTGCACGCCCGCCGTTGGCGGTGCCTCGACATTAGTCGAGCTCGACGCCATCATCACGGTAACTAATTAAGCCTCTCTCGGCCGAGGACTTCATCTCCTTGCCTTTGACTGGGCATCCCTGACGCCCTACATGTTTTCGCAGGGCGCCGCCGACGTTCCGTGCACTCTCCTCCACTTCGTGAACAACGAGTTGGTCGATGTCGCCAAGGGCAAAATCGTTCAACGGGGCAACCCCTTGTTCCACGGTACCCAGATGCCACCCAACTTGTTTAGGGTTCAACTGGTTCGGGTGCTGCCAGGCTGCGACGACTTGTTACCTCCGATTCGACCCGTCGGGGCCGACGATGATGACGTGATGACCCTCAGCGCCTGCCTGAGCTGGCCCCTGCTTTGGCCGAAGAGCCAGATTCATTTGGGGGCGGGGGACACCACCCCAAAGACAACACCGCCAGTCGTGCCGGCGCCAAGTCAGCCCCATGGCAAGACCGCCGTAACGGTGCCGGACATCCCTATGCCACTGGATCCAAACATGCATATGGCACAGGATCAGAACGACGACGACGACGACGATGATACATTTGGCAACGTTGATCAGTACTTTGCCGAGCATGGGTACGATGGCGACTTCATGGGGCCTCCTTCTCAAGAACCAAACCCAACAAAAGACGTGTGCGATCTAGCTCATACCGCGGAGAAGCCAAGTTGCAATAGGCGCCGTCTGGCGTTCAGCTCTCAGGAGACGCCTCCAGCTGCCGACTTCACCGAGCCTCAGATAGGCGAGGTGCGAAATATTATCAGCCCCAACACACTCAAGAAGGCGGTCTGTGAGCAGAACTCGGTCCCATTACAGGAGAAGAAGAAGGCACGCAAAAGAAAGACTAAGAAGGGTGCGAGCCAGCCGGCACCGAGTACGATCCGTGCTCAGGACGGGCCACCTTCACCGCAGGATATCTCGAGGAGGGTGCATGTGGCGGGTAGGGCGATGCTACCACCAAATATGCTCAATGCTGCAACCGGTGCTATGCGGAGTCTGCATGACAGTGTTCTTTCTTTGGAGAAGCGGCGTCTCAGAGAGAAGGATGTGGCATACCCGGTTTTCGTGG
>NC_057812.1:16389632-16392390 GCF_018294505.1 Triticum aestivum
CTTACTTTCCCGAGTAAGTCCTCCCCTCAACCGGCCCGTAACATATGAATTCTTACTTTTCGATCGTTTTTCTTTTAACATTCCGTGTTTTCTGCAGTGACACACGTTGCACGCTCATCCTCCTAAGCCCCAAATATTCCATGGCCACGTATTTCGACCCGGACCGTCAGTCGAACGTAGACTACACAAATGTCAAGAAGGTTCTTGATGATGTTCTCCCCGGCTACGCCCAATCTGGAGGCACCTTCACCAGGCCTATTCATAAGTACGGCAAGCACGTGTTCTCCCACAATACGACGTTCTGCTGCGTCAAGCAGCCGCCTGGCGGTCAGAAGGGTGCCTACTACGCCATCCATCACATGCGGGCGATCGTACGGGACCATCATCAACTTCTGCTACCGAGTAAACTCCAAGATTGGGCCGCGAGCGTGTCGGCAATCCAGGACACGGACCTCCGACAAGAATTCTTTCGCATCCAGTTGGAGTTTGCGGAAATCATCCATCAAGATGTCCTTCGTACCTCGGGGCAGTTCTACCTCAGAAATCAACCGTCCAACAGTGACATCGACACAATGCTACAAATGCAGGATGACAACGCCCATTCTTTCATGACTCCCACGATAGACGGCGGCTTCATCCACTCTCCGGTCCCTTGAGTCGAGTTGTCTAGTTCTGAAACATCGATTGGCTCATGTTGTAATTAAACTTTAATGAACTTGTAGTATGTCTCTTTGGTTTCGAGAGTCGTTCAACTTAGATGTAATCGATGCTATTAATGTCTTGCTCTTCTCTTTTGATCGTTCTGTTGCATAATTATATATTGCTTATGTATTGTCTGTGAATTGGTACTAACGTTTCGTTTGGCTAGTGCATAGCGATGCCAACGTATGTCGTGTACAAGGGTAAGGTTCCCGGAGTCTACGATGACTGGGAGGAGTGTCGGAGACAGGTTCACCGATTCAGCGGTAACAGTTACAAAGGGTACACCACTAGGGCCGAGGCCGAATCTAGATACGCCCGCTATCTAGCGGGAGAGGGGAGGGAGCGTTGGAGGAACCGGATGAAGACGAGTTTCATCGTGATGATGCTCATCGTGATGACCGCAGCTCTCTTCTATGTGATGGTAGTTTAGATGATCGATATCGACTTGTAATGCAAAGACAAACTCGCTACTCGCGGTCTCGAGACTTGTAATATAATGTTCTATCTTTGTTCGGTCTTTTTAATTCGGAGACTAATATGATGAATTGTATTCGGAGACTAATATGATGAATTGTATTCAAAGACTAATCTTCTATTGTATTTGATGAATCTATTGTTGATGTGTGCTGTCTATATTTTGTCAAATTATACATTTTGTAACCTGTGCAAAAAACAGAAAATAAAAAAATAAAAAAAAAACTAATATTCATACTAATGGCGCATCACACGACAGTGCGCCATTAGTATGACAGTGCATACTAATGGCGCATCACCGGGTAGTGCGCCATTAGTATGCTGCGGTTACTAATGGCGCATCCAGAGGTGGTGCGCCATTAGTATGCCAAAGCACCTGGGTATACATGCCCCCTGGGAGGCATACTAATGGCGCACCCTCGCATATACTAATGGCGCACTAGGTTGTGCGCCATTAGTATACCAGATACTAATGGCGCACCAGGTGGTGCGCCATTAGTAAAAATTACTAATGGCGTGCTATCAATGGCGCACCAGTGATGCACCATTAATGGCCATATTAGGTGCGCCATTAGTAGTGGTATTTCTAGTAGTGCTGAATATAACTATTCAAATTTCTATGTGTGAACATGTGAAATTCATGAATGATAATATGTAATAGGACCAAGTATTAAATAAATGAACCTTTTCATTCAAACAAAAAAAGGTCACACAGATTTTAAAGCCACACAAAATATACACTAACCCGTGCGAATGCACGGAGTGACGATACTAGTTGTCAACCCAGGATAATTAGAGGCACCTTTCAAGCCTTCTAATTAATGCACAACATCAAAATTAACTACACCGTCGGATTGTAAAATTTACATCAAAGATATAAAGAAAACTTATGTAACACAGGTGGTCCAAAAATTGGACATATGACATGTTCAATGTTCTGAAACAAAAAAAAAATATGTTCCTTAAAAAAACAGACGGCCTCCTTCCCTAACAACGCTACCCATAATAAAAAGGAAAGATGGGATCCGTGGAGCTCTTTTGCCAATTAAAACGGTAAACGTTTGGCAACGGAGCGCCGGCCGAGTTTGCGCCGGTCGCACGCTGCGTCGCCACGCGGGTCCTCGCTGGCATGCGTTACCTCCCTGCATCGGCACGCTTTCTTTGTTGGGCCCACGCCTGTCCCTCCCTCTTTTTTATTTTTCTCCTTCCTTATCCTCTTCCTTCCTCTCGTCATTCTCCTTCCCTCATTCCCTCTCTGTTTCTTCTTTACCTCCATGGATCTCTCCTCCTCTTGACCACCGGCCTCCACTGCTACTATGAATCGGACACGGTCGTGTACCCATCCCCTATCCCTCATCCCCTTGTGATTTGTAATACGATGAGAGAATCCCTCTCCCTCCCCAGCGGCGGCGCCAGGATGGTAAATGCTGTGGGGTCATTAGCAAGCTGTGGGGTCATTAATCTATGAATCCAGGGACTATCATAAGATTTCTTACTAATCAAAGGAGGTTTTCAAAAAACCTGTGGGGTCAGTTGACCCCACAACTTTATACGTAGCTTCGCCGATGTCCCTCCCCCCTCC
>NC_057812.1:16392721-16395444 GCF_018294505.1 Triticum aestivum
TGAGGGCGAGTGGAAGCACACGAGCGAGGTGCTGCTGCGGAGCTAGGGGTGCTTCTTCACCTCCTCTACGACTGCGGCTGGGCAGCATGGCGGGGTGCCGCATGCTATGACCGTGGTCACGCATGCTGGGAGTTGCATGGTTGTGCAACTGGTGGAGCTAGAAGCTCAGTAGGGTGACCACGCCGGCGACTCCTCAATGTTGCAACTGCCGGAGCTGAAAGCTTCTACCGGCGTGGTAAAAAGCTACAACCATGTTTTGTTTTTGCTGGAACTGGCCCATGTTTTTGCTACCACCCACCCGCCCAAAATTTGCTACCAGGTGATTTTTGCTGCAACCAATGAACCATTTTGCTACAACCGTTTCGATTTTTGTTACTACCGGTGTTTTGTCGATTTTTGCTACATCTATTTTCTGTTTTTTCCTGTCTTTTTTGCTACAACCATATTTTGATTTTACTGGAACTGAAGACAGTTTTTGCTACATCCACCCACGGCGGTGTTGCTCAACCGCGGCAATGGCTTTTTTTTGCTACAACCGTCTCGGATTTTTGCTACTACCGGAGATGCCATTTTACTACCACCGGAGTTTTTGCTACTACGAGAGTCTTCATGGAAGCATCAGGAGTTTTTTTGCTACCATCCTTGTTTTTGTTTTGTTTTTGCTGGTACCATCCTAAATTTTTGCTACCACCGTCTTTTGATTTTGCTGGAACCGGCATTTTTCGCTTCGGTGTCGGTGGTGAAGGCGGGTGGTGTTTTGGTTCGGCGGCGGCGGTGAGGCTGCGAGCGCCAGCGATGAGCAGGGGTAGCGGTGGTCTGAGCGAGAGTAGTGCGGGCCAGCGTGCGGTGGCAGCGCTTGCTTTTTTTCTCCTCTTTTTTCCTATGGGGGAGGATGACGATAGGAGATGCGGGGCAGATCTGACGTATACGCGTGTCCAAATCGAGTGGCTCTGGTTTGACCGGTCGAAACGTTCCGCCGGTGCGCCGGCGTAGAGTACTGCCAAGTTAAAAAAGGAAAAGCATCCCTCCCTAAAAAAAGAGAACACATCTCCTACGTCTCCTGCACAATTTTTTTGAGGCAAGCTCTGCTCCTGTACATGGCCGCACCTTTTAAGCCTTCTCACTAATGCATGCCATTATTACACCATTGAATTCAAAAATACACCCAAGATAAAAAAACAAAACTTGGCTAACATAGATGGCCCGATCCAAAAATGGCATCTGACACGTCGCATGATGTGGAAAAAAAATCCATCTGTTCCATAAAAAAAAAGATAGCGTCCTTAAAAAAATACTTAACCAAAAAAGGTAAAAAAGACAGAATCCAATTTATGACCAATGAAACTCCATGAATTAAATCTTCTGATGATCGATTAAAAAAAGAAAATACATCTCCCTCAGCTCCTGTACATGGCCATTGACTTTACCTTCCCCTCAGTTATGCTCTCCTATGTATGGACGAGACTTGCCTACTTCCCCGTCGTGTGTCCATCCGTGCTCCCGTCTACGTGGCTTGATTTGATTGGAGCAAAATAAGACCCGGCCCCACCCCCTTAAAATCAGGGGGGGAGATGATTAGATTAAAAAGAAAAAAGGAAAAAAAAAAACAACCATAGGATTAAGTGGGAGCACGGATGGGAGCACGGGGAGGGAGCAGGCAAGCCGGATCCCCTATGTATGGCCAGGGGTGGAAATTTCTCTCACTGCAGGATGTCCCCAACTTTCCATCACCATCGAGTGCGCTCTCCAACCCATATGGCTACCAGCGAGCCACAAAGGGACCTGAAGCTAGCCAGGTACTGCGAGGGATGATGAGAGATCGACTGTGATCCCAATGGGTGATCAATCTTACTCATTGTTTGTGTCTCCGTGTCTCCCTCCATCCACCATGGGCATTAAAGTACGCCCACATTTGTGATATAATGAAGGCCAACTATCAAGTGCATCCTCTAGCAAGTTCTTCTTGGCATCATGTTCCCAAAAGACTAAAATCTAACCATGATAATAATAGATTAATGGTTGATGCAGCGTATCATGAGGTGTCCCGATGGTGGTCTAAAGTAGATCGTGTTGTTATGGTAATTGGTAAACTGGCCATCGGAGAACCTAAAGTGGAAATAAAGCACATCGACTTATCACTATGATGTTGTCCAGTTTGTCGTTGGTTCTTCAACTCCACATGCAACAAAAAACTATCCTATTTTTTTGAATGTGCTACTTGATTTTTAGCGCTTTGAACTCATGACAAAACAAAGTGTCCGATCAAGATATAAATTGCTATGTGGATGCCTATCCATGAGCACAGTTATCCCGAATAATTATGTTCTAGAGAAGCGGACCAGATTCAGTTGCATCCAATGTGGCTAGGTGCAACATAGTGGCACACGTGTTGAATCACCTGGAGCGTCTACTAGTATTGTGTGTGCGCATAATACGATGTTTTTAAGACATACTACTTTGCCTGACTTGCATGCGATTAGTGAATCACATGGATTCACATGATTCTTTCAAGGTGCAGATTGCTAATACGTATCTGCATATATGGTATGTCCTTTATCGAAAAAATATATGGTATGTCCATGCATGTCCTTATTTTGTCCTTACAACAAAGAGAAAATTAGCTATTAAAGAATCTTTAAATGCATATAAATTACTGATGTAACAAGAAAGCTGGATGTACCATGTGCTACAAAGAGCTCATATAAGCATATGATTATCTATGT
>NC_057812.1:16395857-16447517 GCF_018294505.1 Triticum aestivum
AACTCCATTTTATATATGTATATTATTTGCTACGATATCAGGTATTTTGATAGAAAAACATGCACGCATACGTCCATTATTGTGTATAGAAACAAACTTTTTATAATTCTACCATGCTTGTGTGCCAAAAAAAAAGATATATAAGACAGGAAGATATATGCTACAATAGGACCCTTTATCTTTATACCTTTCAGAAACTTATAGGTCACGAATACACGATACATGCAACAACATTTGCATTTGTAACCATGTTTTCTACCAACATAACACATATATTATTATCCTTATTTTTTTGTGAGGGATATTCTTATCCTTATATAACGTTCATAAGGTAGCACATCCGTTAACATATCATCTATACATCTGCGGTTGTTCGCCATCACACGACGCCAATATTTATAAGGTTATCACACAATGGGACACAAACAATCTAATCCCGGAATAGTTCGAAGCAATGTAACATTGTTGAACTCTATGTTCAATAATATACACATACATGTGTAACAATAATGACCCATAACAACATATTCATATTTTTGGCCTACATTTCTAATTCGTAACAACTTGGTTGATCTAATATAATTACAAGTGCTAGCCCGTGCAGGTGCACGGGTTGACGACTAGTTCCTCATAATTATTGTCAGATTCAGGGGGGAAGCCTCAAATTCATTATGGGAAACTAACTATTGCGACTAAATATGTGACGCAAAAATACGAACTCTGACAATGGCACCAGAGAACCATGATAGGCTAGGCTGTCACCATTATTTACTATAGAGAAAAATATGCACAAAGAAAATGCAAACCTCCCCAAGAAATACTAGCAGGAAACAAGCAGTTCCTCGGGCGCAACCGCTGACGCAAGATGCTTATGAGCTATCACAATCCAGCACATGAGTGGATTATGAGGTTCAAGACAGTGTAACCCACTAAGATGAAGAAAACATGAACCCGTTTTGACCTGTTACTGCTATTGCCAAAACCTATACATTGAGATCCAACTCGGAAGATGAGAGAAAAAGCTGATGTCTCGCACCGAAATCTTGTGTGAATCCCATTAACTCTGCCACCTATAAAATATTTGGACAGAGCAAAAGTGCCAATTCTATAGACAAAAGCGCTGAGAGAGAGAGAGAGAGAGCTCAATAGGTGTGTTGGTCAGTTGACTTGTCCACTTGTATGTACTCTGGGCAAATTGGAGACCTCCTAACCAACACCTTTTGCGCCAGTTAGAGGTAGCAACACTCACTCGGCATTTCCTATTCGGCGCCACAGGCGCTAGTTAATGTGCATTTTTGTTAACTGGCGCCCATGGCGTTCATAAATGGGCCGGCCCATCTAGATTCCGTTGGACGATTCATTTTTTGAAAAATTTCTGAACTTTTTATAAATTTCTACAGTTTTTTTCAGATTGATGAACTTTTTTCAGTTCAATGAACTATTTCTAAAAATACATGAACTTTTTTGAATTTCTATGAACTTTTTGCAAGATTAATGAAATTTATAAAAATTAATAAATTTTTGCTAAATTGGATGAACGTTTTTTTTCAATTTCAATGAACTTTTTTTCAAATTGGTGAACCTTTTGCAAAAGGGGTGAACCTTTTTTAAAGATATGAACTTTTATTTTCAAAGGATGAACCTTTTTTGTTTAAATCTGTAAACCTTTTTTTGATTTCAAATTTTTATTTTAGTAACAAAAAATGAAAAAATGGGGCAGTACGCTAGTGGGCCGGCCCATGCTAGCAGGGCTGCAGGCGCTGGATCGTTAACGGGCCCCTGCAGCGCTGCATAGGTGCTCCCCGCCCATGCGCATACCTGGTAGCAACACAGGGCAAATGAGGATTCGGCAGCAATTTGGGCTTACATTCACGGCCTAATCGTCATGATTATTGGGCTCATTTGTTTGCGCTGCCACCCACATTAAAATGTAGAAGGCGGGGACGTCAAACGCTGGGCAAAGCCTAAACGGCGCCTTAAGCGCCCGTTTAGGTGTTATTCGCAAACAGCGCACACCCCTCTTCTTTCCTCTCGATCCAGATGGGCCGGCCCGTCTATGTTTTTTTCTGCATTCAAAAGAGAAAAAGTAAATCGGCAAGAGCGTGAATCGAACCTACAACCTCCTCCTTTGTGCTTGAAGGCAATGATCACCCCGACACCCAACATAATGTGTATACGTCCATCTTTCACATCCTTTTTATCCATCTACTTTCCTTTTTCTTTTTTTCCCTTCATCCTGGTTCAATGAACTTTTCAATTTTTTCGTGAACTTTTTCGCAAACGAATGAACTTTTTTCAAAATGAAAGAAATTTTATCAAATTTGATGAACTTTTTTCAAATTTGATGAATTTTTTTGAAAATCAGTGAACATTTTTTCCAAAATCGATTAACTTTTTTCAATTTTGATGAACTTTTTTTCAAAATGGATGAACTCTTTTTTCAAATTCGAGGATTTTTTTTCAAAGTCAATGAACACTTTTCAAAATCAATGAACCTTTTTGCAAGTCGATGAACTCTTTCAAGATCGATGAACTATTTTCAAAATCGATGAACTGTTTTTCAAAACCAATGAACTATTTTTCAAAATCAATGAACTCTTTTACAAAACCGATGATTTTTTCGAATAATTTAAAAATCAAAGCGCTACAGTATGTTTACATGTATATGAATAAATTGTGAGGCAACAGAGTACTTTAAACAGTCTCCCTTGATTTCATCAGTAGTCCGGTGTAGTGTAGTTTGTTTGCCCGTGTCGTTCGCTACTCGACGGCGCTGGTTCCATACTCTGTCTCGACCAATTTTTGGCTGTTCTTTGCTCGCTTGACTTTTTGCTGGGCTGGCCCAGTTCACAGCCGCGTGGGCGCCCGAACTGCCAACTGGCGCTAAAGGCGCCCTGCTCCTCCGCTCGGGCGCATCGACCGACGAGTACTACCGCTTCCGCCCCCTCGCCGACGAACGGATGCGATGAGGCCGGTAGATGGAGCGCACGTCCATGGCCGGAGGAAGCCACCGCCGCTGAAGAGCGAGAGCTCCGCAGCGGGCCGCTGAGCCCTCTCCACGTAGCCGCCGGCACCAGCGAGTCTCGGCGTCAGGTCCGGACGCTCAACCTAACCTTGTCTGTCTCTTCCGTCCCTCAATCCAAGCTAGTCAGTGGACCACGCAGCAGCTACCCTGCCATCAAACTGAACTGTATAGTATGAGCAGTGTGGGTGCCATTAGGGGCATGGTCTGGTTGTTTGTTCGTGGGGCTAGAGTAAGATTGTGAACGATGATCCGCTCTTTAGTTCCTTCGCGACAGTTTTGATACTATCCGATGGGCTTGCGGCTGACGATTTGCTTCAGTTGCTTCGCTCTGCCGCATAAGCATATTCATCTATATCATCTGCAGGTTTGTGCTGCCACACGTCGCAATAACTATGGCTCATCGATTAATCCGCTTGTGATGTAGCAACTGGGTTGAGACTAAACAGGAAAGCACATTTTTGGATATGCCAAGACGCGTTTCAAATCCTGTCATTTTTTATATTGTTCATACATGTTCTGGTTGTGTGTTCGTTCACCAGGACTCTGTTCCTTGTGTCATTTTTTTCTCCTTTCATGTTCTGAACTTCTTTTGATTTGATGGGCTCCATACAATCTAAGCGATGGTTCAGTTCGGGAAGATGCTTATGAGGTTTATCATGTTTACTGAGCAAAATATTTGTTTATGCCAACGGTGGTATTAAATATGTTAACTTTTGTATGTACCAACTATTTATATGTGTATTTTCTTCGTGTGTACCAACTACTGTTTTCATGCTATGAACTGATGGTCCTATGGGAGACATACAGAATTCGGTGATGGTTAAGTTCAACCAGAAGATCCAAAAATTCATCTATCATGGAAATGTGTAGTTTTATTCAGACAAATGCTTTATTCAGGAACATTTATTCATCATTTCCATATTGCAACTAGTACTTGCCACACATGATGATGCATGACATTTTTATTTTGCCACCGCTACATTGATCAACTAGTACGCACCACCAGGGTAAGTAGCCACCATGGGAATGTTGTAGGCGGTGGGGGCGGGGCATTGTACCGGGATGTAGATGCTACACATCGACCGCAGGGCCTGAAGCGACATCCTGATGCTCTCAAGTTGTGCTGGCTGCTGGGCCTGGTACATACCCTGCCATTGTTGTTGGGGTCGTTGTTGCCTGATAGCCTCAGCCACGTTGTGGATGGCTTGGCAACGGAATTGCTCCGGGATATGTGATAACTGCCGGCAACATTGGTGTTGCACATTCTGGCAGCTGGTAGGCTGATCCACCAGTGTCTGGGGGAATGGCACTGTCATTGGGCTGCACTGCTGCTGCAGGAATGTCGCACACGGTGTCAACTGCTCCTGCAATTATTGTTGTTGTTGTTGGCCCAATTGTTGTTGTTGCTGGCATTGTACCGGGACGGAGATGCTGCACATCAATGATAGGTTCTCAAGCAACATCCTTATGCTCTTATGTTGTGCTTGCTGTTGGGGCTCCTGCCATTGTTGTTGGGGTTGTTGTTGCATGATAGCCTCTACCACGCTGTGGATGGCATGGCACCGGATTCGCTCCGGGATCTGTGCTAGCTGCTGGCAGCATTGGTATTGCATGATCTGGCAGCTGCTAAGCTGCTGCACCTGTATTTGGAGGAATGGCATTCTCACTGGGCTACACTGTTGTTGCAGGAATGCCACACACGGCTTCATCTGCTCCAGCAGCTGTTGTTGCCCCGGTTGTTGATGTTGGCATTGTCCAAAGCCCTGGCTACAGGTGGATTCCAACTGGGCAATGGCGGTGGTTGCTGTGAGGGCGAGGAGAGCCAGGATGAAGACCTTCATGGTGGCTAGCCTAAAGTTTGCTTTGTTGTTTGTGGTTGTCTGAAGGTTGATGAAGGAGGGTCTTCATGGTACATGCCTATTTATAGCTGCCATGGTCTATTTGCTGCATTCCATCCTACATTATTTTACGAAAGCATTTGGATGCTTTCCAAACTAATAATCTCATATTGTTGTGTTAGGTGGCGCTAAAGTCTAATCTTCAATGGCCATCAAATATACTTTTCGCCACATATCACCTGACTGTCAGGTGAGATTGATAATGCATATGACTCAACAATCATCACTTTACATGTCAAGAGTTCGGGTGGCATATCTTATTGTGAAACCCAATTTGTAATCTTATACATGTGTTAGGTATAAATTAGCTTTTGCATTCACATGATCCATGGTTTTTACGAGTTAGTGGTTTGTAATCTTGCATTAGCTGTTTAGATTGATCACATCAGCAAACCATTAGGTGTGAAGAGGTGTTCCACACTCAATTAATTGTTTCCTAGAAATGATTTTGTAATTTTATTTGATTTGCTAAGATAAACATGCATTAGTAGAGCACGACATGACTGATAGGATGCCCTTTACATGTCAAGAGATTTCCATGGAGCTACTTTGATGTGGTGGAACTGAACTTTACTGAACTGAATTTGTTCTTTCTTCTACAGGATGTTTGCATGGGTCATGTGCTATGAGTCTGTAATCTTCCATGGTTGCTACCCATCCATACTTAGGCCGCCAAGCCCGCTACCCCTTGTCCAAACCATATTTAGTGTTTACTGGGCTGGCCGGGCCTAGCGTCAAGACCTGAAGGTAACATCGAAATGGTCCACATTCATTTAGGGGTACAATATAAGAGCTCTTTTCTTTCCTAGTGCATGTATTCAGTCATTTTGAGGTCACGTGTAATCAAACCATGCTTCTCAAGCAACTGTTGCCACAAAAACATGAGTGAAATATGTAACGAAGTGCTGAAGCTAGCTTGAGTAAGCACCAATGCCACTTAGTCGGTCGGTGACAAATCCGGACAGTAGATTTGGTGGAAACCCCGCTCGGATACGAAGACCTGTGTGGGGTGCTTGGCAGCACAGGAAATACGAGCAAGTGAAATGTTAGAATTATGTCGAATATTATTGTACAAGGTAGGTTACAGTTAGACTTGGTTTTGGAGTGTGTGTAGACAGGGTAGGAGTTGTGCCCTAATAGGACACTTGTATCCTAGGTCTCTCATATATATCGGGGGTAGACACACGATGTAACCTATGCCAACATAATAGCACAGGCACGCGGGGAGCTGGCGGCGTGTGCCGGCGCTCGGGCGGCCGGGGTGCGGTATTGTAACGGTATCGTGGGGAAGAGCGCCCGTAGTCAGGCCCCGGGGATGTAGCCATATCGGTGAACCTCGTTAACAAATCTCGGTGTTGTGCTTGTGTGATTGCTTGGTCCTCGATAAATCAATGGTGGCCTCGGATTTATTCTAACAAATGGTATCAGAGCTAGGTTGTTCGAAGGTCGCGGAGGAATTGATCTAGAGGAGAGGAAGAAAGTATCTATGAAATTCTGCGGGGCGATTGTTGAAGCAAAAGAAATCGGCGTGGCATCGTCGATGAGTTGATGCAGGCACGATCTAGAGGCAGATGGATTCATGGTGATATAAATCTTCAAGGAAGCAGGCAGCGACGACAGTAGCTACGACCTGATCGGATCGATCGGAAGGGACGACGTGTGGCTTGCGTTACGAAGCGATCGGAATCAGCAAGTCAGGCTAGGCCAGATCGGATCAGCGGGAACGGCGGCGGCTTAATGCGCGTGCGTTGGGCGGACTCAGCAATTCTGCGTGATTGGCAGGCAGCGGCTGCCACAAGGTCGAGGGCCATGTGGGCTGCTATTGTGCGGCGCAACGCGGATGCAAGGCGTGCGGTCTGGGCCCAAGGAGCAAAGTTGGGCACGAGCCAACGAGGCAAACAGAGGTCCAGGCGTCCAACACAGAGGCGCGGGGTGAAGCAGGAGGCCGTGTTTGCTGAACGCGAGCGCAACCAGAGCTACGTGAGAGAGATTTGTTTAGGAAAAAAGGTGTCCGGTTCCGAGGGACTTTGCAGCGAGTAGGAACATTAAAATAGCTGCCCATATCGGATTGAAATCATGAGAAAGGAAAGAACAAGGAAGATAGCAAAGGTGGTCACGTGTATTGTTTACGGTGGAGCTGAGAGTTTGCTACACGGGCACAAGGCTACGAGGGACTACTTCTTTTGGAATTCTTTGCTTTGTACATGGATTGGAGATGGCAGGCAGGAACATTGTTCAACACAAGCAATTAAACAGGAATCAGAGACAGACATGCGCACAAGGCTCGAAGGATTCTGAAGTGCGTGTGCATGGATCATGCATACACAAGGCGTCAAAGCAATGCATGGGTATGTGCGGGGCAGACACGATGCAGGGTGGAGCATGGTTGCAGTCCGATAAGTTTGGCTGGGTCGACTGGACAGTCTGATGGATCGACGGGGATGTCGGTCAAAGCAGAAGATGGTGGTGATTTCAACGATGACGACATAGGAGCGTGATGCTGAAGGTGGCCGACTTCTGGGGCGTGGAAACACGTGGTGCAGGCCTGAGGGCTTGTGCGGCTTCGACAGACTATGGCGCGGGGTTAATTCAAGGTGGTGCACACATGAGAGCTTGAAGTCGACAGGGCGCAGGGGTGGCACGTACAACCACCATGGAGTCAGGTTGAAGGTGGAGTTGGAGTCTGATGGATGATTTCACTCTGAGCTGATGGAGGGGCTATGGCATAAGTTAACGGATAGTCGAAGCCTATTTCAGCGGGATAGCGAGAGACACGTGGTTTCAGACTGGGTACCAGTGGTCTGATGGAGACGTGATACTCGGCATCGGTCGGTGATCGATGGTTCTCTGCGGTGGGAGTTGAGATAGTGGGGGCTAGCTACCCGGGAGACTCGACCAGGACAGCAGAGGCTCGACGCGGTGATAGCGGCGAGGCGTGCGGTAAGCACAGGACACAGCGACAGACCAAGGCACTGGTGGTCAGACATGTGGTCAGACAAATTGTGCAGGGGTTCTGAAGCACTGTTGACGAGTACCGGATTCAAGTTGGTGACTGGGTCTATCGGTGCCGGAAGATGGGAATGAGTTGACCATGGAGAATCTGTGAAAGTGACGGAAAGTCTGAAATTGTCAAAAGCGGAGAGAGTAAATGACCGTATATTTTGTGGTGTTCGGTGCACATGGCAAAGTGCGGGTGACAAGTACAGAAGGAGGTGGAGTGCTATAGCTGTGGGACATCTCAGAGACTATCCGGGGAAAAGGGTGAGACAACTGTGAATTTGACTCAAAGTGACATAGGGCGACGGTGAAATTCCTTCAAGTTTCAGACAGACGGTCATGAAAGAGCGGTGATGTTGAGTTCAGGTAACTCTTATATATGACATCCAATATGTGAGTTGTTCATTTTCACGCAGATTAATGATCAGTGTGTGATGGCATTGAGCGGATACTCCGGAAGTTGGGAGCACAAAGTAAAGTAACGAAGAACTTAATTTTTGCTCGAGTGTTGACTGTGATGAAGACGAGAAGGGACTACAGTTGCAGGTGGAGTCACATGGAGTCTGGGAGTAGCAGCGGTGCTCATGGTGTATCTCAAGTCCAATGTACATGGAGGTTCGACGCATGGACGAATTCAAGGTGGTGAAGAATAATCGCCAAGGTGGAGTTTGTTAGAATTATGTCGAATATTATTGTACAAGGTAGGTTACAGTTAGACTTGGTTTTGGACTGTGTGTAGACAGGGTAGGAGTTGTGTCCTAATAGGACACTTGTATCGTAGGTCTCTCATATATATCGGGGGTAGACACACGATGTAACCTATGCCAACATAATAGCACAGGCACGCGGGGAGCTGGCGGCGTGTGCCGGCACCCGGGCGGCCGGGGTGCGGTATTGTAACGGTATCGTGGGAAGGAGCACCCGTAGTCAGGCCCCGGGGATGTAGCCATATCGGTAAACCTCGTTAACAAATCTCGGTGTCGTGCTTGTGTGATTGCTTGGCCCTCGATAGATCAATGGTGGCCTCGGATTTATTCTAACATGAAATGTTTCAATGGCGATCAACTAGAAGGGACATAGTGTCAAGATGAATGGTGATTACATATCCATGCAACACAAGATTTTAATTAAACCACAGCAACTAAAACTACATTCCCGCAAAAAAAAAAAGACTAGGTTGTGAGGAAGTTTGGGCTGAGATCGAGCTCGGTCAGACATCGCCAGGCACACAGTTGACGACATTTCAGGTAGGCCAGTGAGCAATCATCTGTTGCCTAAGTAGGCCAGTGCTACTTGCTTTCTAGATCTTCTATGTTGAGGTTGCATAGTTTTATTTAAACACTTCTATGAGATTATTATTCTGGACATGAATTACTTCAAGAGAGGCCACGATGATCGTTAAGTTCCAAAACAAGCTGGGACCGAGCAATAGTGGTGTTAAATCAAGTACCTTGGGTGACTTAAGACCGCTCTACTCACCCGGGAAATGAAGCAGCTCTGCTTCTTGATAAGGCTAGTGTGTTTTTGTCCGCCTTGGCACCCATCGTTGGATTCTATGGTTGACTCAGAAAAGTCTTTTAAAATATGCCCATCATTTGGAAAAGATGCTAATATAATTTTGAGAATATAACTTGAGGACAGCTAAATTGTTGAAACTGCACAAGATTATATATGGACTAGAGTGTTGTAAGGTCGCCAACAATTGTGATGATAGCTAGAACGCCATACCAGCTCACATGTTTGATCTTTGTGAAACGATCAGGTTAACAGTGCAGAATGTAAGAATTTTGCTCACCAAGTTCTTTAAGAAGTTGGGCAGTCGATCGAGGTATGATAGGTATCTCCATGAATTTAATTACATGTGGTTTGTAGCAAATGAAACATAGACTGTTAGACTAAGCTGCCATCATAGTATGCAAGATACGCATTCATCTACATCTATTCGCACCGCGCTTCACAGAAACAACAGGCAAGCAAATAAAAGAAGGGAGCGTCAGTGGTTGCTAGTTCATTGGTCAAAGACTAAGAGCACGTTTTCTTTGAGGACCGATCACACATAGCAAAAGGAAAAGGTTGAACGATCCGTGCTGTCCCATAGAGAAATCCCCCACAAAAAGAACTATAAAAAAAAAGAGACCGCAGGTTGCATCCCCATCTGTCCGAGAAAAAAATACTGTAACTTTTGAAATCAAACTCCACCAGCAAACAAATATCTCTCAGCTCAAGAGCAAGCACAGAAACCAATCAGCACAAAAGCATACATTTCAGTGTTATTACACAACGGCCATGCAACTAACCAGGACACGGCATATGTATCTTAAGAGGCAAATTTCGGTAATACCGCAAATTATGGTTGCTAAACTATATTTTTTGCAATGAAAGAGAATAACATGTAAAAAAAGCACAAGCGCATGCAGAAATAGGGAAGGTGCTTAAAAACTAGACTTGGATTTGGATTCTTGTAGCCATAGGAGATCTGTTTCATAGCAGGATGAGAACAAAAACCATACGTTCAGGCAGTGTGTACTTTGAAACTTTGACCATGAGAAAAGTTCAAGGCCGGTCATGGAGCTTAAGATACATAAGATGGTTCTTATGGTCAAAGTGCCTACACAGGCAGCAACATATGCATGCGTCCTAGGACCGGCCTGGTGAATTCGATGCTGTCAGTTCAAGCACACAACTAGAACGATGCACCTGAAGAACCTCTTAAGGCAAAACTGCACTTCAAACTTGCCAGTTACAGCAAAAGAAGAAGGATTGATGAGTAGTAAACAAGAGGTCTAACTGAAAGGCCACAAAGCACATAAGCTTGAGTAAGCGCTAATGGCAACATAAACACATCTCTTATAAGGTCTAAACGCTCAAGGATGAACTAACTGAAAAATCATCAAGGGTTAATTATCCTTTTTCCCTCAGTGGTGTCCATGTACTCAGTTTTGCCCTCAGATGCGAATTGTGCTCAGTTTTGCCTCTAGTCCGTGCGCACCGACTCGTTCTGTGAACTCTGCCGTCTCTGTCAGGTCAACCTTTTGACTCGGCCCTTACAGGTGGGACCAGGCGGCAGAGACGGCCAATTTTATTCAGACCGTTGCACGCGTGGCTTGTGGGACCCAGCAAAGAGCCGTTGAGCAGAGAGCCATTGGCGGGTGTGCTATATAAGCGGGCGACAACGGCGGTGACCACGGCGACAGAGAGCACGGCGGTGACCACGGCGAGAGAGAGAGAGAGAGAGCACGGCGGCGGGAAGCTAGCTGTGGAGGGCGCGGCGGTGGGAAGCTAGCAGTTGAGGGCGCGGCGTCATTGAGATCCCCTTCGGCTCCGAGCTCCATATCTTCCTCAAGCTCCCGCGCCACCTCGTGGATGCAGAGCCAGGCGCGTGTGGACATGCCTGTCTTTGTCTGTCCGCGGTGCCGGGCGGGCATTGATCGGAGGGTTTCTCACACACCGAGGAACCAGAATCGTCCGTTCTACGTGTGCAGCAAGAATGGGGCAAGAATCGGGGCAATTGCGCCATTTTCGTGGTCGGGATCTTTGAGCAATGGGTTGATCTGTTTGGTGTTCATGCAGGTGACATGCTTATTTCATTGGGTCGATGCTCTGGCCAAGACTCTGATGAATGAACTGCAAGAAGAGCATGAAGAATGGTTGCGCATGCTGCCACAAACGGCAGTGGCCGCACCACGAGCTCCGGAAGAAGAGATGGAGGGCGAAGCACGCACTGACAGAGAGCTAGCTGTTGAGCTTAGGATGTTGAAGAAGAAGGTTAGGAAGCTTGAAGATCAAGCACTACCAATACCCATTTGCAAATACTTTTGGGCATTTGTAGGTATGGTAATCGCACTGGTTGTAATGTTGAAAATGTATGGAAAGGCATGAATTATGGAGGAATTTGTAATCTTGAAATTGTTTGAGAAATTCACCTAGTTTTAATGTTGGTTAAAGTTGTTTAAATGTTGAAAGAAAAGAGAAGAAGTGACCAACATTTAAATATGTTGGAAAAAAGAGAAGAAATTAGGAATTCAGAAACTTTTGATCAATGAAATGCAGCTCTCTGCTCTGCCTTTCTGTCCAAAAAAGGGTTGCTCTTGGGCCAAATTCAGAGCGTAGAGCCAAGTGCAGGCTAGACTAATGGGCCAACTGCATCCAATTAGGCCCATTCGGGGGTTCTCTTGCGTATTTTTCTGTTTTCTATTCTGATTTAATTTAGGCAGTAAATCATAATGCTAAAACTTTTTGTGGAATCTAATTGAATTATTCCGGAGCCAAACAATTAAGGTTAAAAATTTTTTGGAGCTGTTAATTAATCCAATTCAAATACACCGTGATTTAAATCAAAGATCAAAATATCATGGAAAATGTGCCTCAGCTCTGGTAGAGGTTTACGCTAGGTGCCAAAATAAATGAACATTTTTTAAGGGCATTACATTGAGAAAAACATAATTTGTCTAAAAAATGAAGGGTAGAAAATTCACAAAAAATTGGTGCGGCTGGGGACTCGAACCCAGCACTGCGTGGGTTTGTGGTGTTTAGGGCTGCGCTGGTAACCGCTAGGACAGATGGCAAGACTTTGACATGGGTAGGGAAGGAAGGTATACATAGTGAGACTGTGAATTTTTCTTAAAAAAATAGTGAGACCGTGAATGTTTGCACACGCGTGAGAGTGGTTTTCCTTTGTTTTGCACTTAAATTTTGGAGGGTTGGAAGGTGGAAAATGTATGTTGCACTACCACATGATTTTGGTCAGAGTGACACTTGGTTTATGGTTAGAGTGGCACTTGGTTTAGGATTTAAAGGGAATAAATTTGCATGTTAGTTCATGACTTTTTGTTTGTATGAAACAGAGGGCTTCTCACCCCCTCCGATTTTCATTAATGAAAACCACAAGTTCTCGAACTTCATGACTTGTTTAGGGAAGAAATGATATGTTTGGGCACGGATATTTTTTAACACACATAATAAACCCTAATAACTTAGATAAGATGGAACACACCGTACCATTACAATAACTTAGATAAGTTCACGGACACATGACGAAACATGACACGACACGACACGACATAGTAAAGCAACAAAATAAAAAATGAAACATGACGAGCTTGACTCCGGGCTTGAACATCTTCATCTTGACCTCCTTCTTCCACCTTGGCCGCGCGCGCCCCTTCAACACCGTCTTCATCTTCACACCTCCTCCTCCTCGTCGTAGGGAAGGGAGTGCATCTGGCCTGGAGCGGGGAAGATGCGCTCGTAGTTGGTGTAGATGTTGTAGACGGTGAAGAAGATGGCCTCACAGCCGCACCAAAAGACTTGGTCGAGGAGCTCGCGCGCGTCAAACGGGTTGGTGAAGGTGACCATGAGCAGTAGGAGGATGCCGCCGCGGTCACGAACCTCGTTGAGGGTGAACATCCTCGGCGAGCCCCGTGGGAGGTGGGCATAGCCGGCTCTGAGGAAGGCGCGGGTGAGTTCAACGGAACCCCTCCACCTTGAAATAGCCCACACATGGAGCTCCCTCTCCACGAGCACGCCCGGTGGGTAGCGCAGCTCCGGCACGACAGGCGGACGGTTGAAGGTCGGCTAGTTGAACTGCATCTTCACTTGGTCTCGCTTGGAGAGGGCTCGGTCGCTTGGGTGTTTGAAGTTGGAGAGGATCGGATCTGGCTTGTGGGTGGGAGAGGAAGAGAGGCACTTTATAGGCCTGTGGGTGGGAGAGGAAGAGAGAAAGGATGAGAACAGTGCATGTATGAATCCAGACGCGTGTGTGTATCCGTTACGTTTTGCACACTTAAATTTTTGCACGAAAACGATGTTGCGTGCATCTGAATCACTGCATAGCTCTTTGACCGGGCGGTGCATGTGAATCGCTGCCCTGAACCACCTAGCTCGCCTAGCGTGCCTCGCTCGCCTTGCTCGCATGCATGCACGTCACCGCCTCCCGCGCATGCAAACCCACGTCGCCGCCTTCATGCATGCAAGGCCTGGAAAGGCTGAGATGGGCTATTTACTGCGGTCTCAGGCCCAGACAACGAGACGGCCCAACGGTCCATCTAGCGCGCCCGCTATTTGTTAAAAAAACAATCTCCTGGCCAATCAGATTGCATCTCGCGGATCGCCCCCCTCCTTCCCGCAGATTCCTTCTAGAAGGGTTAGATCGACGGCCCTTGATCGCCGCTAGGGTTAGATGAACGGTCCTTGTTCAGCGTTAGGGTTAGCAGGGTTTGGGAGGGGTTTGGAGTAGTCAAAGCTATGTTTGACCAGATTTCAAGTGAGCATAATAAATTAAATAAAAATCAGGAAAATAAAAAACATGTGCACATAGTCTTCTTATGTCATATACTAACGATTTAAGTTGATAAACAAGCTTTACATACATTTAAATGACAAGTTCATGTGTATTGTATGATATCTCGAGTATCTCAAACTCTCTTGTACGAAGTGAAGAGAAGTGTTTTGGGGAAATGAACATGAAAATTTCAAAAAACTCACCACAGCTTCATTTTGGAGTGACTAAGAAGGATCCAGGCTTAGTTTTTCATTTTGATGTTTTACACTTGTTTAAATCTTGGTCAAAGTTAAGTTTGACCAGAATTCAAATGAGCAAAACAAATTAAAAAAATCAAAAAATAGAAAAACCAGCGCACATAGTCTGTATATATAGAATATATGTGTAGGAAAGTTATTTGGCTGATTTAGACAAGGTCGAAAAAAACCTTGCTTAGAAATGAGGCCGTTTACCCTACCTTTGGACCCCTCTTTTTAGCACATTTTTCATGAAAATTTTAAAAACCTCACCACAACTTCATTTTGGATTGACTAAGAAGTATCCAGGCTTAGTTTTTCATTTTGATGTTTTAGACTTGTTTAAATCTTGGTCAAAGTTAGGTTTGACCAAAATTTAAATGAGCAAAACAAAATTCAAAAAATTCAAAAAAAGGAAAACCATGTGCTCATTCAAACATCATCCAACAGATATTTAAACATCATGTCAAACATACTTCTAACATAGGTCCAACATCATCCAACATAAATACAACATGTCAAGTGATAAATGTTTCATAATACAACATCATCCCTTATTCATAATGTTTCATAATTATTCATAGATAGCGTTGGGGCTTTTGTCTGTTCCTTGGGCTTCTTGCCATCACTTTGCTCCTCGTGCACCTTGTGCTCATTGTTTCTTCTCTTCTTCTCTTGGTTGTCGGTACCTTGCGCGTCTTCTTCAAACCTACCATAGAGCTGTGCAAAACATAAACGGTAATGAGATCATGTCAAGTGATAGATGTACAGTAGTATTTGACCCTTGCAAGATTTACATACCTAGCAGAACTCACAACAACAGAAGGTTGGTCACCATTTGAAGCCTCACTTGGATCATCATTTGGAGTCTCACTTGGATTACCATGATCCCATTTAGAGCCTCACTTGGATCACCATTTGGAGCCTCACTTGAATCATTATTTGTAGGATATTTTGGATCATCGTCAAAATCATGCGGCTGTTGACCATCATCATTTGGAACCTCGTCAAAATCCTCATCTCATGCAACCGGCTGTTGACCATCATTTTCATCATCTGTTGAGGCAACCGGCTACTGACCATCATTTTCATCGAAGCCTTCATCGAAACTCTCTTCGAATGCTAGATCTACTGTGTTATCATAATACTTACCAAATGACCAGACCCACCACACCTTGTGCACTTACGCTTCCTCGCTCCAAGTCCAGCTCCTTCGCTGCGAGGTCTGATTCGACTCTTCCTTGGTCTATCTGCTGCTCTCTTCAGAACTGGAGCGCAAAGCTTGAATCCAGGGTCCACCATGTCCCATTGTTGTTTTCCCTCCATAGCAGGCAAGGCATAAGCATATGTGGCTTTGAACCTTGCAACAGAGTAGTAATCATGCACATACTGCTGTATGTTCCCTGCTGGACCTCGGAGAGAAGTGATGAAAAACAAGGCATGAATGCATGGCAACCCAGTTATCTGCCATTGCCTACAACTGCAAGTTCTAGCTTCTAAATCCACTGGATATCTCCATTTCCTCTTCTCTTTATCCAAATATAATATCTCTGTTGTGGTACCCGAGCAAAGAGTCATCTTCATTTCCAAGCCTGTTGTCTTTTGCTTCAGTTCATTCATCACGGCAGGGATGATAATGTGGCCCATGAATTTTGCCTCGGCTATTCCTGCACGATAATGAAATTTCTGCATGTATTCTATCCTTATCCTGTCAAGCAAATCCACCACATAATGACCCTTTAGTTTCCGGATCGTTGAGTTGAAAGACTCTGCTAGATTATTCTGCACATAGTCAACTTTGCTCACTTCACTGAATTGGCTTCTGGCCCATAACTTGGAGTCGTGTGTTTCCAAGTATTTTTTCACTTTGGGATTCATGTATAACTGCCTCAAGTGGTAGTTGTGCTTCTTCACACTACATGTCAAAGATGTTGGCCATAAATTGTCGGTATACACCTTTCCTTTGAATTTCTTCATGAAATTTGCAGCAAGGTGACGCATGCATTCCCTATGCTCTACTCCAGGGAACACATTGTCCACGGCCACTTCTAAATCTTTGTAGGCATCTATATGAATGACCAACCCATTGGGATGTGCAATAGCCCGGCGGAGATTATGCAAAAACCAAGTCCAGCTCTCCTCAGACTCTGTCTCCAGCACACCATAGGCAACTAGAAATACAAAACTCTGTGCATCAACTGCACAAGTTGCTACTAACTGTTCTTTAAACCTCCCTGTGAGAAAAGTGGCATCAATAGCCAAATAAGGCCTGCAGCCTGCCAAAAAACCCCGGCGACAAGCCTCAAAGCAGACAAAAACCCTCCTAAAGCATTCCTTGGTCTTTGTCACTCCCCTGAATGTGTACTCCACGGTGTGGTGATCAATATCTACAATACTATCTGGGCTTGTCCTCTCCACTTCACCTTTGAATGAATACAACAATTGAAAACTTTCCCGCCAGTTACCATAAATAGAATCCATAGCATGTTGTTTACCATTGAACAACCTCATGTATGGTAAATCTATCTTGAACTTATCTTTGATGTTCTTCTGCAATTTCTTTGGACCCACTTGCTGGTTTTCTTTCACCC
Organism: Triticum aestivum; assembly: GCF_018294505.1. Lineage (NCBI taxonomy): Eukaryota > Viridiplantae > Streptophyta > Magnoliopsida > Poales > Poaceae > Triticum > Triticum aestivum. The sequence continues at coordinate 16,412,885 of NC_057812.1, forward strand.
ACTTCTTTACTTCTTCTGCCACCCATCTTGACTTGGCTCTACTGATTGTATCCTTCCTAAGGGTTGATTCCTGCCATGCGTGCTTAAAAGGGTTCACTTTGACCTGAACATTAGTGCTATTCCGCATTTTAGATGCAAGCAGCCTCCATGGACAACCCTCAGTCGGACAGTGCACTCTGTAACGTACTTGATCGCTCTTGTCAACTTTGAAAGTATGTTCTACCTTGATGCAGTATGTCACAAGTGCATTTCTACACTCATTCATGTATGCAAAAACTGTACCTTCTTCCATATGAGGGTTCAAAGGGTCCCATTCAACAGCTGCAAGGTCTTCGTCCTCACCCATCGCGTCATCATCCACACGGACTGCATTGTGAGCCTCATCTTGGTTTTCAGTCTGAGGTGCCCGTCGTAAATTCCGAATAACATCAGAATATAGCTTCTATTCATCAACCCCAGAATTGTAGCCATCAGGCTCCACTTCAAGGGGGACCCTACTGCTGTTGCCCACACTTTTCGAGCCACCACGTCGCCATGCACCAACTGAATTGTTCTGGCTAGAGATGCCATTACGACGACTTGGTTCTCCCCGAGATGTTGCACCCGCCATCCTAGGTCCAAATGCCCGCCCAAGCACATCAACTTGCAGCCTCACATGAAAATTATCTTTCTCTTTATGCCTAACAAACATGGTAGCTAGCTCTTCATCATTACTAACTGTCACCCAATTCTTTTCCCCATCATAGTATTTGTATACCACTTCATCAAGCAAACCCCAAGGATATTGGCTACAAATTACCTCCCCAAATTGTCTGAAACTCCAATTACTAGCCATTGGCAACCGATAATCAAAATCTCCTTGGTATTTCTTCTTATCCTTTGCATCAAACATGTACCGGTCCCTTCTAATGTGCACCATGAAAGCAAACCGCAACTCCATCCTAACCGGCGAAAAGCAGAGATGCAATTAGCACACTAATTGAGCAAACCTACTCGAATCGAGTGTTCAAATGCACAACTAAGCTCAATCTAAACAAGAGGCGAGACTTACCCCTCGGGAACCCAGTCGTGGACGCGGCGGATCTCCGGCCGGATGCCTGCCTCGCCAAATACTCTGGGGTCACCGCTGCTCACCATTTCGCCCTAGGGTTCTTCCTCCTAGTTCAAATAGCTCCAGCAGCCCCCCACCTTTGAGCGCTCCGGCCGGGCGCACGGAAGGAGGCCGCGCCGCGGATCGAGCAGGTGGCGGGCGCCCCACCCGTGGCGTCGTAGGAAGGTGGTGGGCGTTGAAAGTGCGTTATATCGACTAGAGGGGGGGTGAATAGGCGATTTTTATGAAAGTCTTCAAAACGTGAGAGTTATGAAGACAAACAGTGAAGATTATGCCTATTACTATGCAGCGGAAGTTAGATTACACTAGGCCAGCCATGGTCATGTATTCAATAGAGAGAAAGCACAATGACAAACAGCTTCAGTGTAATAAGGATCAGGTAGGAAGAAATTATGAAGCCAAACAGATCATACATTCACGTTGTGAAGACAAAAGATAAAGCAAGAATGCAATGGCTTCACAATGAGTAACAGTAAGAAAAAGGAAGTGAAGATGAAACCAGTGACTCGTTGAAGACAATGATATGTTGGACCAGTACCAGTTGCTGTGACAACTGTACGTCTGGTTGGAGCGGCTAGGTATTTAAACCTTAGGACACACAGTCCCGGACACCCAGTCCTGAACACACAGTTCAGGATACCAAGTCCTCACCGTATTCTCCTTGAGCTAAGGTCACTTAGTCCTCGCCCAATCACTCTGGTAAGTCTTCAAGGTAGACTCCCAAACCTTCACAAACTTCGTTCACTGGCAGTCCACAATGTCTCTTGGATGCTCAGAACGCGACGCCTAACCGTCTGGAGGATTCACAGTCCTCAAGTGTAATAAGTCTTCAGATCACACAGACAAGAAGACTTAGGTGATGCCCAATTTACTCTGGCTCTGGGTGGTTAGGGTTTTTCTCCTCGCTAGGAATTTTCTCTCAAAGGCTTCGGGGTGGGTTGCTCTCAATCGACAAAAGCCGTGCACTGAAATCTGAGCAGCCAACCGTTTATGGTTGTGGGGGTGGGCTATTTATAGCCACTTGGCAACCCGACCTGATTTGTCCGAAATGACCCTGGGTCACTAAGGAACTGACACGTGTCTCAATGGTCAGATTTCGAACTCTCATGGCAACTTTACTTGGGCTACAAGCAAAGCTGACTTGTCCGACTCTGGACAAGATTCGCTCTCATTGTCTTCACTCGAAGACATAGATTTTTGATTTAGGCATCACTTCAGTCATTCTGACTGGTTCTCCTGGACCCCACCTAACAGTACGGTGGTTCCTATGACTCAACACAAAAGAAAAAGAACTACGAAAGATCTAAGTCTTCGAGCTCCATATGCTTCATAACGTGTCTTCTTTTGTCATAGTCTTCAAAGTGAATATCTTCATGTACCACGTTTGTCTTCAATGTCTTCATACATTTTTAGGGGTCATCTCTGGTAGTAAAACCGAATCAATGAGGGACTTCTACCTGTGTTTTCCTGCAATTCTCACAAACACATTAGTCCCTCAACTAGGTTTGTCGTCAATACTCCAAAACCAACTAGGGGTGGCACTAGATGCACTTACAATATCCCCCTTTTTGGTGATTGATGACAAACTAGTTGAAGTTTTCAACGGAGAATATAAAGTGTGAAGTTTGTAAAGGATAGGGAATTGTCTTCATAAGTTGCAAGGGCTCCCCCTGAAGATGTGCATATAAGTTAATTTGCTTTTGGAATGCAAATGCACATGGCAGGTTGTACTTGTGGAGATCCACTTCAGCTTATGATGACAATCCACTATGCATGTGAAAGTATATGCAGATAATGACAGGCATAATGGAAAATGGACGTCTGCAGAATGAGATAAGTGCGGAATTTATCGTCGCACATGCGGAATTTATCTTCGCAAACAGAGTGGCAAACGAGTAGCAGACGACCATCGAGTTTTAGTGTTTACAACTCAAAGAACCAAATGAAGCAAAAACAAGAGTTGTAAACACGAAGCAAAATATAACAAATCATAAGGCACCCGCCCATATTGACCCGCTTGAAGACTATAAACATCATATGCTTCTCCCCCTTTTGTCAGTAATGACCAAAAAGGTTTGAAGACATAGAGTTTTCTACGCGTTCCCAGGCGCAGCAGGGTCGGTGGAGTTGTTTGGCGGTGCAGAGCTTGGAGGTGCTGAAGCAGGTGGCGGTGATGTAGCATCGTCATCTTCATCAATGATTCTGGCAGTGACTGTGGCAGTAGATGAAGAAAACTCAGAGTCTTCAAGTGATGGTGTGTTGCGCATCACAGCCCTTCTAGGAGGTGTGGTGTCAAACTTGAAGCGCTCTGTGAAGCCATCTTTTCAAGTTCAGCTTCAGTGCATATCATTGAGAGCCCTTTCCATGTACGACGGCACGTTTCATGTGTAACGAAAGCATTCTTGGTGGCTAGGTTTCGAAGACTATTGACATCCACCAAGAGGCTCTTCATCTGACGCTTTAGCCAGTCGTGATGCCTATCTTGCTTTTGGTGAAGGGCCACAAGAATCTCTCAGTTAGTGAGGACACGAGCACGCTTCTTGGGTCTTGGAGCATTTGTGCTGTCTGTGGCTTTAGTAGATGCTGGTGCACGTGTAGTGCCAGCCAACGGATATATCCTGGATATGGCTTCAACACCTTCAACATTCTGCGTGAGGCTCTGGTGTTCTGCATTCTGAAGACTTATCGGTTGCTTGGCAGGCTCAGGATATATTGCTTCAGCAGAGGTATCCACATCTGGCAAGAAGATCCGATGGTTTTCGGCAGAGGGCTGATACGAGATCGCAGAGTGCAGTTTGATCAGCCTCATCACCCAAGGAGCATAGAACTTCAAACCAAATAATTCTGAGCCTGACGCTGCAAGTTGGCGTATGAAGAGATCCTGTGCGTTGAAGCATTTGCCATGCAGGATATAGAATATGAGAGTCTTCATTGCACCCTCAATCTTGGCATGTGGAGAGTGTCCCTTAATAGGCCAGAGAGTCCACCGGATGATGTGATATATGGTCCTGGGCAGGTACTCTAGGTCTTCAATGAAGAACTCAGTAGGATAGGGTGCATCCTGAGGCAATGGCTTCATCATTGAGAGCATCTGACTCATATTGGGTTCAGGCCTCTGGAATATGCTCTCAATAGCTTCAGAATGTAGTTGACAGCCTTCCTCGAAGAATTCGCCAGGAGTGGGCAGGCCGGTGAGCTCAATGATATCAAATGCATTGGCTTCATGATGGACATTGCCGGTCATCCACTCTAGGACCCAAGTCTTCGGATCTCTGTTGTATCCTTTTATATGGAGGGTGGCATAGAACTGAAGCAGAAGCACTTCATTCCAGTGCTCTTCATCAGTCACAAACGGTAGCAGACCCACTTGCTTGAAGCAATCCAAGGCTTCCTCAAGACATGGCAGACCAGCAATGGCTTCAACCTCAAGGCGCTTGTGCGGGAAGATGCGACCTTGGTTGTATAAGATGCATGAATAATAGCTGCGCTGAGAATAGCTCCAGAACCTGTCTGATACAATCCTTTCCCTTGAATAGGGGTTCTTGGAGCTGTTGAAAAATGTATGGTCTGCCTTGAAGCTGTTAATATCAAAGGAGCCAGGTGCTGATGCAGGACCTGGGAACCTTGGAAGCCTTGGGACTGGCTTCTGTACATGAGGCCTGTGCTCAATATGATAATCAAACTGTGGACCTGCAACAGACTCAGGAACAAAAGTCTCTGGCTCAGTAGCTTCGCTGTCCGCTGAAGCATTTGGTGGGGCAGGCTCCACATTGGCTTCAGTGTTTGTGGTGGCAGCCTCAACATTTTCTTCCTCCGCTTGTGTAGTTGGAGGAGCAAACTCAGGCACCACGTTCTCCTGGAGAACTGCATCTTGATGGAGCGGGGGAGTGGGTTCTGGTGGTGCTTCTTCATTGTCTTCGGCTGATGCAGTCGGAATTTCTGCAGTATGGACTTGAGGCCTAGGACCTTTGTGAAGCCTACGGAACACAGACGACGCTTGTGGGGTTGGAGTGGGCTGGGCCTCAAGGTCTTCTTCCTCCTGAGGGCGATCCGCCCATGACGCATCTTGTGCCATTGGCGTCAGAGGACGACCAATGCTGATGAGTTCGCTTGTTTCAAGCTGAGGAAGGGCTGCATCATCTTGTACATTGTCTTGGTGACCAATGTCTTCAGCAGCTATGGGGTCGGCTGCTGGAATATCTTCAGCTTCAGGAGCCTCTGTGGGAGCAGGCTCATGAACTGTCAGTCGTCTTTCTGCATTGGGGTGAATGACAGAGAGGGGTTCAACCATCAAGGGCTCTGTGGGAGCAGCCCGAGATTTCTTGATCTTGCGCTTCTTTTTGCTGGGGGCAGTGGGAGAGGCTTCAGAGCTCTTCCTTTTTCTGGCTTCAGCCTTTGCAGTTTTTGTCTTGTTAAGCTCTGAAGCTGTTGACCGGCTCTTTGGCTTCGAGCCAGTCGTTGCAATGGGGAAAACAATTTGAACCGCTTCTTGCCTAGGTGCCTCTGGTTCAGCCATAGCAGGCTTCTTCTTCTTCTTCGCGGCCATCTTGGGGTCGATGCCTGGACGCCCAAGTGCCTTGCGCTTTTCAGCCTCGTTGTAGGCTTGAACACATCTTTTTGCCAAAGACTTCATCCGCTCACGTGAGCCCTGAGCTTCTGCATGCTTCTTCAGAAAATTTTCTTTGAGCTCATGCAGCATGGTTTTGAAGCTCTTCACTTCCTGCACGCTGAGCCTGGCCATGTGCTTCTTGAACTGAGCCTTTTCGTGATCAATTTTCTGCTTCAGCTCAACAATACGCTGAGCAATGGCCAGTTCTGAAGCAATTGCGCCTTGGAAGGCAACACTAAGGCCAACGGGCAGCTACAGATCATTGAAGCTTATGTCTGGTGTGTCAAACCATTCGTCGATGAAGCTGTGGATGATGGCGACATCAAAGAGAGGCAAATTGTTGAAGATTTCAGCTTCTTCTTTGCTTTTGATGAGCTGCTCTAGAGCGTCATCTCCAAGTTCTTCATCACTTGATAGATCTATGGCTTCGCTGCGCAGAATGGCAGCAGCTGTGAGCTCTTTGCCTGTTTGTTGCTGGGGCTCCTTTTCCTTCTGGGGCTTGGAGACGCGGGATACGTCTTCAGACTGCACACTGACTTCAGGAGGTGCAGTTTTCAATGGCTTCGCCCTTGAGATTTTTGAGGCAGGGGCCGGCTTTGAAGCTTTTGGTTTCTTCGTCTGCTTTGGCTTTGGCACAGCAGGAGCTTCATCAGACTCAGAGTCAGCTGGAGGGTCATTCACGGTAGCCCTTTGGACTAGGATGTAGGTGATGAGGCCCTCAAGATTGGCAAACGGACCGATGATATTGGGTTCTGCATCGCGTGTGCCATCTGCCCTTGGTGTAGAGGGGCCAGGGTTGAAGTCTAACCCATATTTCTTCTTGTCCTGCTTCGCTGACTGTTGGGCAAACTGGTAGTTGCACTTGAATAGATTGTCGTCACGACACCAGAGAAGTGACGACGGATGTGCATCATCAGGCTATGGTCCTCGGACCATGCATGGGTAGAAGCCTTGAGCAATGGCTTCATCTCTGGTCCTGGGTACAAGGTTCTTGTATAAGATATCCCCCCATAGCCTCTTGATAGCACTCTTTTCAGCATACTCCTGGGTGACGAAGCGGTATTTGAACCACTGTTCTGCCCAATAGCGTCGAATCCATTGGATTCGGGTCTTGCGCTGCCCATAGCTCTCTTCTGGATCTGTTTTGTACATTTCTGCCAAGTCTTCAGGCAGATCTTTGGAAGTAATCTCACGTCTCTGTCTGCCCCCCTTCCTTGCTGCTGCTTCTGAAGCCATAAACTTTAACTTGAAAGGCTTCAAAACTTTCAAAGGCTTCAAAGGCTTTCTTTTTCTGGACCAAGAGGAACTGGATCCAGGAGAGTTTATGTGATCCAGGAGAGTTTATGTGATGCTGAAGGTGCGAGGGAAGGGGAAGAGGTCATATGCATTCTCAGAAGGTTTTGAAGATTAATTAGTTTAGAAGACATTGACCTCATCGTGCGAAGACATTCACTCATAGATAAGAAGTTGGTTCCAGATTTGTACGAACCCACAGATCAGTACAAGTGAGGAATCTAACTACTTTATGAGGCACAAGTGAATATACTAGGCATGTTATGAGATGCAGATTGAGAGATCTAACTTGTGTGAAGACAAACTTCTTATGGTAGAAAGTGACAGAACCATAAGATCAGAAGGGGCTGTAAAAAGAAGTTTTATTTACCACACTTAGAACTGCTAGACGGAAGTGGGAGTTGATGCCGAGCAGTTCAGTCCTCCGTGCCCTAACTTGGCGACGGAAAACACCTACGGCGACGGCGGAGAGGACGATGTCCGCGGTCGGCGTGAGGACGACGTTGGAGAGGTTGCGGCAGCGAAGCGCTTCGTCTCCGGCATCGTCAAGTGCTAGCGGTGGCGCTAGGGTTCGTGCAAGGGTGGAAGAAGGAGATAATGACCGCGGTAAGTGTGAATTTATAGGCTCAGGGGCGGCACTGTGCTATTACACAGGTGCCCCTGGCGGTTCGCATTTGAGGAACGCGTGGCCAGTTAGCGGAAGTTTGGGGTTTGTTCCACGTCCCACGCACGCCTAAATTGTCGGGCGGTCGTTCCTGCTTCTCCGGATTTTATGTGGAGGAATGAGCATTAAAAACGGACTTTGTGGTTATCTCTATATCTTCAGCTGACAAGGACACAGTGAAGACATTCGACAGTTTCGATAGAATGCATATGACTTGGAGAGATAGAATTTGAGATAGAAAGCATAGAGAGATTAGGGTCCGATCACATTCACTTAGTTCAAAAGATTCAACCAAGAAGACATAGCTATAAGTGAATGCTGTAGAGGACAGAACACTAGTATGTATATATCTATATAATCAATGTAGTGAAGATAATCATGAAGACATGTTGAGTTCGAAGCCAAACCAAATGTGAAGATATTGCAAGGTAACGCCATGAGTGAAACACTTCAAAATGGAACGTTTGGTGGTGGCGTTACCCACCGTATAGGAAGTATTAGACCCAGACACGGCGCACAATTATCGTGGCGCTCCGAGGTCAAATTCCACATTAATGTATTCACACTTAGAATGTATGTCTTCATTGATTGAAGATATACTTTACTTTGTGTGTTGCACATCTAAGTCATCAATATGCATAAGTGTTAGGATGTGTGCCTGATCACAGGACATTTGAGGATTCCAAGATATTTAGCTCACACCGTAACTTGCAAAACCTCTTCTCATCCAAGGGCTTGGTGAAGATATCTGCCAATTGCTCTTCAGTGTTGACGTTTATGATATCAATGTCTTCCTTCACAACATGATCTCTGAAAAAGTGATGACGAATTTCAATGTGCTTTGTCTTCGAGTGCTGAACTGGGTTGTTGGCAATCTTGATGGCGCTTTCGTTGTCGCAGTAAAATGGCACTTGCTTCAGATGAATGCCATAGTCCTTGAGTGTTTGCTTCATCCACAGAAGCTGAGCGCAGCAAGATCCAGCAGCAATGTATTCAGATTCAGCAGTGGAGAGAGATACACAGTTCTGCTTTTTTGAAGACCAACATACAAGTGATCGTCCCAGAAAGTGACATGTGCCTGATGTAGACTTGCGATCAACCTTGTCACCAGCATAATCAGCATCCGAAAATCCAACCAAATCAAACTCTGAGCCCTTTGGATACCATAATCCTAGAGTTGGGGTGTGAGCCAAATATCGAAGAATTCGCTTTACAGCTAAGTGATGCGACTCCTTTGGTGCCGCTTGAAATCGAGCACACATGCAAACACTAAGCATAATATCTAGCCTAGATGCACATAAATATAGCAAAGACCCAATCATGGAGCGGTATACCTTTTGATCGAACTCTTTACCATTGTCGTCAGGACCTAGATGATGTTTGACTGGCATTGGTGTTGTGAAGCCTTTGCAGTCTTGCATACCGAACTTCTTCAGGCAATCTTTGAGATACTTCTCTTGAGATATGAAGATGCCATTGCGCTGTTGTCGTATTTGAAGACCAAGGAAGAACTTCAGCTCACCCATCATGGACATCTGATATTGCTCTTGCATCATATATCCAAACTCTTCACTGTACTTCTGATTTGTGCAGCCGAAGATAATGTCATCCACATATATTTGGCACACAAACAGTTCACCATCATATGTCTTCGTGAAAAGAGTGGGATCCAGGGAACCAGGTATGAAGCCTTTGCTCTTCAGGAAGTATTTGAGTGTGTCATACCAGGCCCTGGGAGCTTGTTTGAGGCTATACAGTGCCTTGTTGAGCTTGTATACCATGTCAGGATGTTTTGGATTTTCAAAGCCTGGCGGTTGTGCAACATACACTTCTTCTTCAATCTTGCCATTGAGAAAGGCACTTTTCACATCCATTTGATATAGAAGTATGTTATGATGATTTTCATAGGCCAGCAGTATGCGTATGGCTTCAAGCCTAGCCACAGGAGCAAATGTTTCATCGAAGTCAATGCCCTCCACTTGAGTATATCCTTGAGCAACGAGATGAGCTTTGTTTCTGACAACTTGACCATGCTCATCTTGTTTGTTGCGGTATATCCATTTGGTGCCTATAATGTTGTGCTTCCGTGGATCAGGACGCTTAACCAGTTCCCATACATTATTCAGCTCAAACTGTTGAAGCTCTTCTTGCATAGCTTCAATCCATTCCGGTTCCATGAAGGCTTCTTCAACTTTCTTGGGTTCTGATATTGATACGAATGCGAAGTGCCCACAGAAATTTGCTAGCTGAGTTGCCCTTGAACGAGTGAGTGGACCAGGTGCATTGATGCTGTCAATTATTCTGTCAATCTGCACTTCATTGGCAACACGAGGATGTACGGGGCGAAGACTTTGCTCTTGCTGATCTGTGTTGTTGTTGGGAGGAATGTCTTCAGGCTGAGCATTGTCTTCATGTTGATCAGGTGCTGAGATGATAAGTTCTTCTTCAGGATGAGCTTCAGAAGGTATAATCTCTCCAGTTCCCATTAGCTTGATTGATTCACTAGCTAGAATCTCATCTAGCACATTTGGCAGTTGCTCTCTTTGTGAACCATTTGTCTCATCGAACCGCACATCCACTGTTTCAACCACTTTGTAATGGAAGAGATTGAAGATTCTGTAGGAGTGCGAATCCTTTCCATATCCAAGCATAAAGCCCTCATGTGCTTTTGGTGCAAACTTTGAGGTGTGGTGTGGGTCCTTGATCCAGCACCTTGCTCCAAATACTCTGAAGTAACTGACATTTGGCTTCTTGCCAGTTAGGAGTTCATAAGATGTCTTGTTCGGAAGCTTGTAAAGATAAACATGATTGATTGTATGACATGCAGTGTCAATGGCTTCAGTCCAGAATTTTCTTGGAGTCTTGTATTCATCTAGCATTGTTCTGGCCATCTCAATGAGTGTTCTGTTCTTGCGTTCGACGACGCCATTCTGCTGTGGCGTGTACAGAGCTGAGAATTCATGTGTGATGCCCAAGGTATCAAGATATGTATCAAGGTCAGTGTTCTTGAATTCAGTGCCATTGTCACTTCTTATGTGCTTTATCTTGGCGCCAAAATTGTTCATAGCTCGATTGGCGAAGCGTCTGAAGACATCCTGCACTTCAGTCTTGTAAAGGATTATGTGCACCCAAGTATATCTAGAGTAATCATCAACAATGACAAAGACATAGAGGCAAGCAGAAGTAGTAAAAGTTGAGTAGTGAGTGGGACCGAAAAGATCCATGTGGAGCAGTTTGAAGGGTTGTGTAGTAGTCATGATTGTCTTCGAAGGATGTTTTGCCCTTGTCAACTTCCCTGCTTCACAGGCACCGCATAAGTGATCTTTCTTGAACTTGACGCCCTCGATGCCTATGACATGCTTCTTCTTCGCAAGGGTGTGGAGTTTCCTCATGCCAGCATGCCCAAGCCTCCGATGCCAAAGCCAGCATTCTGAAGCTTTTGCAAGAAGACATACTGCAAGTTGTGGCCCTGCTGAGAAATCTACCACGTACAAATCACCTTTCCGATACCCTTCAAACACTAGAGACTTGTTAGATTCCATTAGTACCAGGCAACAATATTTTCCAAACATTACGATCATATTCAAATCGCAAAGCATTGAGACAGACATTAAGTTAAAGCCAAGGGATTCAACAAGCATGACTTTATCCATGTGTTGATCCTTTGAGATTGCAACTCTACCTAGACCCAATACCTTACTTTTACCAGTGTCAGCAAATGTGATGTGGCTCTTGTCGGATGGACGTAAGGTTGAGTCCATAAGAAGGCTTCTTTTGCCAGTCATGTGATTTGTACACCCACTGTCAATAATCCATTCTGAAGACTTTGTAGTCGCTGGTGTCGTACCCTACAGTGCAGTTAGGGGGATAGGCTTCACGAAGGGAATTGTGAAGCAAAAACATTTGACGGACCAGTGGGTTATGAAAACTTAGATCCAGATTAGGACTAATAGGGAGAGTAGCATGCGATTCAGGAGCGAGGTACATAATGATGCTATTCGGGCATTTTATCTTGCGCCCTACAAGATTTTTAAGGTCCCCAGCAATAGCGTCAGAAGATTTTGTTTTTCTGCTAGAGACCTTTCCCTGTAAAAGAGAGTTAAGCTTTCTTAACCACCCACATCTTCAAGGGTGGCTTAGAAGCAATAAGTCTAAGTGCAGCATCTGAGAATTTTGGCTTTGAAGCCTTAGCAAACAGTCTAGCAAGTGGACAATAATACTCATAGGAATAAGCAGAATAATTTTTGGTCATATGAACATGACGGTTCGATGAACCGCTCTCATATTCATATGCCTGAGTATGGTTTCCCTGCAAAACATTTGCGTTAGTGTGACTCAGGTGAGTCCTCTGTTTGTATGAAGCCATTGGACCATATGAAGCCTTTGGTCTGAGGTTTGTCTTCTTCAAGTGAGGTGTCATGAAGACATTCACAGGAAGATTTTCCAGACACTTTTTCGGAACCCAGATCTTCTTCATAGGCGGTCCATTCCTGCAGTTAGTACCAATGTACCTGGCAAACACTTCACCATTCTGATTCTTAAACAGTTTATAGTTTGCATCAAAGGATTCATCAATGATAATGGGGTTAGCACAAGTGAAGCCAGATAAATTGGATGGATCTGCTGAAGGTTCCTTTGCAGCAACCCATGTGGTTTTGGGGCACTGCTCAGATTTCCAGTAAGAGCCATCTGCATTTATTTTCCTCACGAACCCAACACCCTCTTTCCTAGGGTTTCGGTTCAGAATCTGCTTCTTGAGGACATCACATAATGTCTGATGTCCTTTAAGGCTTTTGTACATCCCTGTTTCAAGCAATGTCTTCAACCTAGCATTCTCATCAGCAATAGCAGTGGTATCCTCAGCAGAGGGGTTAGTTACCACATCAACAGTTGAAGATATTGAAACAGCAGTAGTAGTGGAACATTCAGCAACAGAAGTAGCATTATCACGCTCAATGCATTTAAGACATGGTGGTTCAAATCCTTCCTGAGCGGGACTGATCTGTTCGGCGCGAAGTGACTCATTTTCCTTTTGAAGATCTTCATGAGCCGCTCTCAATTTCTCAAGTTCTTGCTTCCTTTGAAGATAATCATAGGAAAGCTTTTCATGAGTTGTTGAGAGAGTATCAAGACGATCTTCAAGTTCCTGATACTTAACGTGAAGGTTTTTTATGTCTTCAATTAAGGATTCAGATCGAGTCATTTCAGCACCCAACAGATCATCGCTTCTGTCAAGTAGTTTTTGAATATGTTCCATAGCTTTCTGTTGTTCAGTTGCAATTTTAGCAAGTGTTTTGTAGCTGGGTTTTGAATCACAGTCAGAGTCATCGTCACTAGATGTTTGATAGCGAGTAGTGCGTGTGTTTACCTTGGCACCGCGTGCCATGAAGCAGTAGGTAGGAGTGGAGTCGTTCTTGTCATTTGCGTCGGTGTCGGTGATGCAGTCATTGTCTTCAGTGTTGAAGATGGACTTGGCGACGTATGCTGTAGCCAGACTCGCAATGCCAGAATCAGACTCCACCTCTGCCTCCTCAGATGCGGACTCCTCCTCTGAATCCATCTCCTTGCCAACAAACGCACGTGCCTTGCCAGATGAGCTCTTCTTGTGTGATGAAGACTTTGAGGAAGACTTGGAAGAAGACTTTGAGTATTTCTTCTTCTTGTCGTCAGAATCATATTCCTTGCTCTTCTTCTTCCTTCTGTTCTCATTGTCCCACTGTGGACACTCAGAGATGAAGTGTCCAGTTTTCTTGCACTTGTGACATGTTTTCTTCTTGTAGTCATGAGCAGAAGCTTCATCATTCCTTCAGCTTGATCGTGAAGATTTTCTGAAGCCTTTCTTCTTGGTGAATTTTTGGAACTTCTTCACTAGCATTGCAAGTTCTTTTCCAATGTCTTCAGGATCATCAAAACTGCAGTCAGATTCTTCTTTAGATGAGGAAACAGCTTTTGCCTTCAAGGCACGAGTTCGCCCATAGTTTGGACCGTAGATATCTCTTTTCTCAGAAAGCTGAAACTCATGTGTGTTGAGCCTCTCAAGTATGTCAGATGGATCGAGTGTCTTGAAATCAGGACGTTCTTGAATCATTAGGGCCAGGATGTCAAACGAACTATCAAGTGATCTCAGCAGCATCTTGACAATTTCATGTTTGGTGATCTCAGTGGCGCCGAGGGCTTGAAGCTCATTTGTGATGTCAGTGAGCCGGTCAAATGTGTGCTGGACATTCTCATTGTCATTTCGCTTGAAGCAGTTGAAGAGGTTGCGAAGAACACTGATTCTTTGATCTCTCTGGGTTGAGACGCCTTCATTGACCTTGGAGAGCCAGTCCCAGACCAGCTTGGATGTCTTCAAGGCACTCACACGGCCATACTGTCCTTTTGTCAGATGACCACAGATGATATTTTTGGCAGTAGAGTCCAGTTGAGTGAACTTCTTGACATCAGCAGCAGTGACACCTTCTCCAGCCTTGGGAACGCCGTTCTCGACGACATACCATAGGTCGACGTCAATAGCTTCAAGATGCATGCGCATCTTATTCTTCCAGTAGGGATATTTAGTTCCATCGAAGACGGGGCAAGCAGAGGAGACTTTGATTATCCCTGCAGTTGACATAGCTAAAACTCCAGGTAGTTAAACCGAATCACACAGAACAAGGAAGCACCTTGCTCTGATACCAATTGAAAGTGCGTTATATCGACTAGAGGGGGGGTGAATAGGCGATTTTTATGAAAGTCTTCAAAACGTGAGAGTTATGAAGACAAACAATGAAGATTATGCCTATTACTATGCAGCGGAAGTTAGATTACACTAGGCCAGCCATGGTCATGTATTCAATAGAGAGAAAGCACAATGACAAACAGCTTCAGTGTAATAAGGATCAGGTAGGAACAAATTATGAAGCCAAACAGATCATACATTCACGTTGTGAAGACAAAAGATAAAGTAAGCATGCAATGGCTTCACAATGAGTAACAGTAAGAAAAAGAAAGTGAAGATGAAACCAGTGACTCGTTGAAGACAATGATATGTTGGACCAGTTCCAGTTGCTGTGACAACTGTACATCTGGTTGGAGTGGCTAGGTATTTAAACCTTAGGACACACAGTCCCGGACACCCAGTCCTGAACACACAGTTCAGGACACCAAGTCCTCACCGTATTCTCCTTGAGCTAAGGTCACTTAGTCCTCGCCCAATCACTCTGGTAAGTCTTCAAGGTAGACTCCCAAACCTTCACAATCTTCGTTCACTGGCAGTCCACAATGTCTCTTGGATGCTCAGAACGCGACGCCTAACCGTCTGGAGGATTCACAGTCCTCAAGTGTAATAAGTCTTCAGATCACACAGACAAGAAGACTTAGGTGATGCCCAATTTACTCTGGCTCTGGGTGGTTAGGGTTTTTCTCCTCGCTAGGAATTTTCTCTCAAAGGCTTCGAGGTGGGTTGCTCTCAATCGACAAAAGCCGTGCACTGAAATCTGAGCAGCCAACCGTTTATGGTTGTGGGGGTGGGCTATTTATAGCCACTTGGCAACCCGACCTGATTTGTCCGAAATGACCCTGGGTCACTAAGGAACTGACACGTGTCCCAATGGTCAGATTTCGAACTCTCATGGAAACTTTACTTGGGCTACAAGCAAAGCTGACTTGTCCGACTCTGGACAAGATTCGCTCTCATTGTCTTCACTCGAAGACATAGGTTTTTGATTTAGGCATCACTTCAGTCATTCTGACTGGTTCTCCTGGACCTCACCTAACAGTACGGTGGTTCCTATGACTCAACACAAAAGAAAAAGAACTACGAAAGATCTAAGTCTTCGAGCTCCATATGCTTCATAACGTGTCTTCTTTTGTCATAGTCTTCAAAGTGAATATCTTCATGTACCACTTTTGTCTTCAATGTCTTCATACATTTTTAGGGGTCATCTCTGGTAGTAAAACCGAATCAATGAGGGACTTCTACCTGTGTTTTCCTGCAATTCTCACAAACACATTAATCCCTCAACTAGGTTTGTCGTCAATACTCCAAAACCAACTAGGGGTGGCACTAGATGCACTTACAGGCGTCACAGGTAGTCGTGGAGCGTAGGCGCAGGGAGGTAGCGGCGGAGCAGGCCGTGCAGCTGGTGGTGGGGCAGGTGCTGGCCGCGGCGGAGGTGGCGGCGGCGGCGCAGGACAGGCGGCCGGGCGGATGGGTGTGAGCTAGAATGATTTGGGGATTTAGTTGCATGGGCCTACATGTCAGCACCGGACCCACGTCCACGCGGTCCCACGTGTAAGCTCCGGACCCACAACCACTAACGCCGGCGGACGGAACGGACTCAAATATGGCCGTTTGGCCTCGTCATAGTTGTTGTGCTCGGACTAGGGGCAAAACCGAGGACAATTCGCATCTGAGGGCAAAACTGAGCACATGAATACCACTGAAGGCAAAAGGATAATTAACCCAATCATCAATGCTCCTGCCACGGTACTGGAAGAGCAATTTTTTGAAACAAGCTGAGACCTGGCTTAAAATAAAGATAAACAACATTTTGATGCAGACTGATTTTTTTTCAGCAAAGGATGTATTTTATTGGCTCAAAATGAAGCATCAAGAAGATACATAACACAACGAGTACATACCTGGTCTCTGCATAGCTAGAATGTACACAACCAACACCAACTTACACACAAACGAAAACACACTGGCATCTAGCAAAGTTATATAAAACCAAAGCTATGTGTACGCAGAGAAAAAGAAAAATAGCTCCAAAGCGATCAAATATGTGATCGACAAACTACAACAATGACCATCTCCACACCAACGATCTTATGACACCACATAGACAATGAGATTCTTCAACAACAAAACCGTCGGGAAGGGAGCGACACTCAAGCTCCCTGAGCTAAGAGGTTAGAACTCCAAATATAACTAACATCGTAGTGCTCCACATATATCAAAGGTTCCAAACATTTTTGGGTAGACCTACACAAAAGTCAAGACATCTTGCGGCGAGCAGTAATAACCATGCATCAAGACTATCAATCATCATGGACACGAATACCCAAGCATCTATTCCAGAGAAGGTTTTTGCCTCAAGATTCACCTACTTGGCTGAAAAAGACCTTACGGTAAAACCTATACATGGCACGTGGTATTAATTTGGGATGTGGTGGTGTACAAACGCCTCGTGGATCCATTTATTTCATTCAAATTTTTTGAACGGGTGTGGCATTCGGTTTGGTTGGCTTAGCGTTTTTCATTGCATGTGGGGCAGGTTGCTGTGGTCAACTGTTGTCGCTGTCACGTTGAGATTTGTGGCCTGACACCTTTCCTTCTTCGGTGCTTCTCCGGTCGATCTGTCCCTTTCTCTGACCAATAGCAACTGGGCGAAGCGGTGACCAGGGATGGGTAGCTGGGTTATAAGACGGCAAAGGAACATGGGCGAGCCAGCGACCGCATGCACGCACTGTAATCAGAGCAGCATGCGGTGCAGCAGTTGATTACGATGTGCATGTGACCTGCCCACGTTCTTCTATTGGCGGTGCCGCTTTAATTGTTGTTTCTAGACCCGGCTTATGTGGATGTTTCCAGTTAATGCTCGCCTCTTTCCTTCAGATATTTTTCTCTCTTGAAGACTCGAGCAAAACCTCGTGCCACCGCTGCACCGCCTGACCGCCGTACGCAAGTATAAAACGCCGGCCTCTTTCCTCATCGGGTCTGTAAGACAATAAGTTTTTGGGAACCAGCACAACTCTCTAGGGGTGGCTTATCTCATATATATAATGGATGTGTTATAATACGTATAATATACGTATACAAGTACAGAAGCTATACATAGTCTAACACCCTCCCTCAATCTTAGCCACTTTCTAAAGAACTGAGAAGGGTAAGATTGCGCCTACAAGCCTCAAACTGCAGCAGAGGTAAAGGCTTAGTGAAGATGTCTGCAAGTTGATCCTTAGATGAGATAAACTTGATCTGAAGCTGCTTCTGCGACACACGTTCCCGTACAAAGTGATAGTCAACTTCAATGTGTTTCGTTCGGGCATGAAATACCGGATTTGCAGAAAGGTATGTAGCACCGATGTTATCACACCAAAGGATAGGAGGCTGTGGTTGGGACAAACCTAACTCTTGAAGCAAAGACTGCACCCAAATAATCTCTGCAGTAGCATTAGCCACAGCCTTGTACTCAGCTTCAGTACTGCTACGTGACACAGTAGCCTGTTTCTGAGCACTCCAGGCGATCAAATTAGAGCCAAAGAATACTGCATAACCCCCCGTGGATCGCCTGTCATCTGGGCTACCAGCCCAATTGGCATCAGAGAAGGCCGAAAGGACCCGGGAGGAAGTCGGTCGAATATGCATCCCAAATGTCAGAGTGAACTGAACATAACGAAGAATGCGTTTAACAGCAGCCCAATGAGTATCTCTGGGAGCCTGAAGATACTGACAAACCCTGTTAACAGCATAAGAGATATCTGGTCTCGTGATTGTCAAGTACTGAAGTCCACCAACAATGCTCCTGTACTCTGTGGCATCCGCAGGAGACAAAAGCTCACCATCAACAGCTGTGATCTTGTCAGTAGACGACATGGGTGTGGTAGTTGGTTTGCACTTCAGCATGCCAGCTCGCTGTAACAAATCCAAGGAGTACTTCTTCTGCGTAAGAACAAGACCAGTAGCACGAGAAGTGACCTCAACTCCAAGAAAGTAGTGAAGCTTCCCAAGATCTTTAACCGCAAAATCAGCACCAAGAGAGCAGACAAGAGCATCAGCAGCATACTGAGAAGAGCTGACAAGGATAATATCATCGACATAGACCAAAAGATACATAGTGACTTCTGGCTTCTGTAGAAGAAATAATGAAGTGTCAGCAGTGGACGGCACAAAACCATGAGCACGAAGGGCAGAGGCAAGACGGGCATGACAGGCACGAGGAGCTTGCTTCAAACCATATAGTGCTTTGGTGAGACGACAGATATAGTCAGGATGATCAGGATCAGAAAAACCAGGCGGCTGTTTCATATAAACCTCTTCGTCCAAGAATCCATGGAGAAAAGCATTCTGCACATCAAGTTGACGAAGTGACCAACCACGAGAAACAGCAATAGAAAGAAGAAGCCGAATAGTGGTCGGCTTGACGACAGGACTGAAGGTGTCCTCATAGTCAAGACCATGGCGCTGCCGAAAACCGCGAGCAACAAGTCGTGCTTTGTAACGCTCAACAGATCCATCCGAATGCTTCTTCACTTTGAATACCCATTTTGAGTCAATAACATTTACCCGTGGTGGTGGAGGAATGAGAGTCCATGTCTTGTTACGAAGAAGAGCATGAAACTCCTGCTCCATAGCCTCTCTCCAATGTGGAATGCGCATGGCAGCCTGATATGAGCGAGGCTCAGAAGATGGATCCGCAACAGCAGCAGCCAAACAAGCAGCCAACCAAGCAACCGTACCATCCTTACGTTCCTTGGGTTTGAAAATGCCACTGCGACTGCGTGTATGTGGTCGGGACACAGGAACCACCGAGGTCGACGGAGCAGCCTGCACCGGGCTGGAGGACGACGACGTAGATGAGTCGGCCGGTGACGAGGAGCCAGACGCGGTGGCCTTGGTGGCCTCGGGCTCAGTCGGCGTAGCAGACCGGCCCACAGGCGAACCCGGCGAGGTAGACGGAGCTGCTGGCGATGCCGGCGTCACGGGCCGAGCCGATGGCGAGCCCGGCATAGTGGGCCAAGGCACTGGCGAGGCCGGTGCCGCGGGCCGAGTGGCGGGCGAAGGCGGCTGGATGTCCCGAGCTGCGGGCGAAGGCGGCGTGACGGGCCGAGCCGCTGGAGACTCGGCGGCCGCTGGCGTAGGGGGCCGAGCCGCTGGAGACTCGACGGCCGCCGGTGTAGCGGGCCGAGCCGTGGAGAGGCTCGGCACGACAGGCTCTTCAGGCGACCATGCATGGGCACGCAAATCGATGCCATGCAACATAGGGCGAGCAACGTGCCCATCAGAAGGCGTCGGTGATGATGGTGAATCCTCCAACAGCTCCAAACGAGCCCCACGTCCGGTTCTTGCACCATGGTTAGGTAACAGCAAAGGAGAGTATGCAACATCATCAAATTGGTCAGAAGCAACAGAGGATGAATTCAGAGATGGTGGTTCGGCAGTGGACACAGGAAGTTTGGCAAAGGGAAAAACATGTTCATCAAACACGACATCCCGAGAGATATAGACACGATTTGTGGGAACATGAAGACATTTGTAACCTTTATGAAGAGAGCTATAGCCAAGAAAAACACACTTCTTGGAACGGAACTCAAGCTTGCGCTTATTATATGGACGAAGGTGCGGCCAGCAAGCACACCCAAAGACCTTGAAAAAGCTATAATTAAGTTGTTCATTAAGGAAAACCTCAATGGGAGTCTTCATGTTTAAAACACGAGTGGGAGTATGGTTGATGAGAAAGCATGCAGTGGTGAAAGCATCACTCCAAAACCGAAACGGAACAAATGCATGAGCCAAAAGAGTAAGACCAGCTTCAACAATATGATGATGCTTACGTTCTACTGAACCATTCTGCTGATGTGTATGTGGACATGCTAAACGATGAGCTATCCCAAGCGACTGAAAGAAGGAGTTGAGGTTGCGGTACTCGCCCCCCCAGTCCGACTGGACATGAACAATTTTGTGCTTGAGAAGACGTTCAACATGTTTTTGAAACTGAACAAAAATATCAAACACATCAGATTTGCGTTTAATAAGATAAAGCCAGGTAAAGCGACTATAAGCATCAACGAAACTGATATAGTAATTATGGCCACTGACAGAAGTCTGAGCAGGACCCCATACATCTGAAAACATAAGTTCTAAAGGATGTTTCACCTCACGACTGGACTCCGAAAAAGGAAGTTGATGACTCTTCCCCTGCTGACAAGCATCACACACTGCTACATCTTTATTACTAGACAGATTAGGAAGCTCATGACGACGCAAAATATGACGAACAATAGGTGTGGCCGGGTGACCAAGACGAGCATGCCACTGTGACGGAGAGACCCGAACTCCACTGAAAACGCGGGCGACACTAGGATGCTCCAGACGGTAGAGGCCCTGGCACAACCGCCCACTAAGAAGAATGTCCCTCGTGCCCCGATCCTTAATAAAAAGATCAAAAGGGTGAAATTCACAAAGCACATTATTATCACGTGTGAGTTTAGGAACTGAAAGAAGATTACGTGTCACAGATGGAACTCGAAGAACATTGCGAAGCTGAAGACTCCTATTGGCATGTCTAGTGAGAAGAGATGCTTGACCAATATGAGAGATGTGCATACCTGCTCCATTGGCGGTGTGGATCTTGTCGGAGCCATGATAGGGTTCACGAGTGTGAAGCTTCCCCATCTCGCTGGTCAGATGCTCTGTCGCCCCAGAGTCCATGTACCAGTGTGGATCGATGGAGTAGGACTGAGTGTGTCCCTGTTGCTTCTGCGGCGCCGGACGATCAGCCATGGCGACCTGACGGGCATTGTTGCGTGTATCTTTGCCGTCATTGCCAAGACCAAGGAAGCTTCGCTGGAAGCGCTTGTGACACTTGGAGGCCCAGTGCCCATCACGACCACAAAGCTGACACACACACACGGACCGCCAGCCCCCGGTAAGGTCGCAGTAGGTGGGGGGGCGGAGGCGGGCGACGGTGGCAGCCCCAAGGGGGCCCGGGGTGATGAAGAAGAGCGGCCACCCTTGGTGGCGGCGTTGGCCGAGAGGGGGCCAGTGCCCCTGGAGCGGCGTGTCTCGACCCGTTGCTCAGTAAGAAGGAGACGAGAGAAAACCTCGTGTGCCAGCACGGGTGTCGAGTTGCCCCGCTCGTTGATGATCTCAACTAAGGCATCATACTCCTCATCAAGACCATTGACAATAAACGAGTTGAACTCGGAGTCGGTGAGGGGTTGTCCAATTGAGGCCAATGTGTCGGCGAGGCCCTTGACCTTGTTGTAGAAGTCAGTGGCAGTGGAGTCAAGCTTCTGACACTCGCCAAGCTGACGACGAAGTGCAGAGACACGAGCCTGAGACTGCGCTGCGAAGGTGCGTTCAAGGATGGTCCAGGCCTCATGAGACGTCTTTGCGAAGACAACAAGTCTGGCAACTGCCGGCGAGAGCGACCCCTGGATGGAGGAGAGGTTCGCCTGGTCCTGCCCCGTCCAGACGCGATGGGCCGGGTTGTAGACCGGACCGTGCACGCTGTCAACCAGTGCGGGGGGGCAGGGAAGAGATCCGTCGACGTAGCCGAGCAGGTAGTGACTCCCCAACAGCGGGAGAACCTGCGCACGCCAGAAGATGTAGTTGTCGGCGGAGAGCTTGATGGTGATGAGATGACCGAAGTGAAACGGCGGCGGTGAAGACGATCCCATCGAGGGGGCTGCCTGAGGTGCAAGGACCATGGAGGCAGCCGGTGGCAGCGAAGCCGATGCGGGAGGAGGCGGGACCGCAGCCGGGGCGGACGCCACAAAACCCGCGGCCGGGGTGGACGCCGCAAGACCCGCGGCCGGGGCAGACGCCGCCAACCCCGCCAGCGGGGCGGCGAGATGCGCTGCCGGCAGGGGCGGCAAGACGACGTCCGCGGAGGTGTTGTCGGACGGCGGCTCCGCGGTATGGACCACGAGGTCGCGCCCAAGTGGGGGCGCCGGCGGAGTGGAGTAGACGGAGCCGATGCTCCGAGTCCCGATCGGGGACGGAACGGCGACGGCATCCAGCGGGAGGTTGACCAGAGCCGCAAGAGAGGCCGGGAGGAACCCCGCGGCAGTGGAACCGGTGATGGCGGCGCTCGACATGGCGGTGGCGGCGGTGAAGGCGGCGGCGGCGGTGGTGCGGGAATTAGGGTTTGGTAGCGGAAGCGATCGTAACCTAGCGTGATACCATGTAAGACAATAAGTGTTTGGGAACCAGCACAACCCTCTAGGGGTGGCTTATCTCATATATATAATGGATGTGTTACAATACGTACAATATACGTATACAAGTACAGAAGCTATACATAGTCTAACAGGGTCACTGGAGCTCACCTGCGTTGCTGTGCACGTCTGCCAACTCCCAGCAGCACCTTACATCCCACCTCGCCGTCGGTTCCTGCCTTAGGCTTTGTTCGGTTAATCCTCTCCCCAAGAGGATTGAAGGGGATTGGCAGGGATTGGTTCATATTTTGACTTAGAAGAGGTTTAAATCCCCCTTAAACCCCTTCAATCCACTCGAATTCACCCGCAACCGAACAAGGCCTTAGCCGGTGGGTAGGAACCAGGCAGGAGAAGCAGCGACTGCCTGCAGCAAGGTGGTGCGGCAAGGCAGCTTGATTGGTGCGTGCTATGAGGCACTACATGGGGTGTTGCCGCTAGAGCACGCGCAGGGGCGCGACGCGCGACGCCGACGTGCTGCTGGATGAGGCGACGGGCAGAGCTCCGCGCAGTGACGCGGACCAGCGGCTGGGCGAGGCCGTATAGCGCCGCGACCTTGCACGCGCGTGCCTGAAAGGACGTGCGGCGGCGCAGCTGCCCGAGTCGATGGTGGCTGGTTACGGGTCACAGACACGGGACACGACGTCCTCCAACATGATGCATGCATGCGCCCTACACACCAGGTCGGGGGAAGTAAAGCGTGTCGCCGGCCACACACACATTACCCCTGCTGATGCTCGCGGAAAAGAGCAACGGCTGCGGCGGTATCGCAACGGCGCCACAAGCACGTCGAGCTGCATATGAGGATTTGCACGGAGAGATGTAGGTGGGAGGCATGCACGGATAATGGCGGCAGCAGTCGAGGTGCCTCTTCTTTGTGTGTTGCCTTCCATGTCTTTCTATCCATAGCGATAGCATTTGCTTTTGTGGATGGCTCTCCTTGCAGTGCAATCGCGAGGCTCCCCCCATGGCGTGTCCATGGCGTTGTACACAGTACACCAGCACAAAGAGCATCCCCGGACACTAGTTCATCTACTAGGAGACGGTCGGCGCCGGCGCCGGTTGGACGGTGGACAAGGAGACCATCGACGATCGACGCTTGAGATGGATGAGGGACTGAATGCGGTGTGCATGCATGGTAGAGTGGCGGACGGCTCCATCGGGCTGCTCGAGATCCGCGTCATCCGGCCCGGCACGTCCGAGGAGCTGATGGACTACGCTATCTCTCATGGCGCCTCCATCAACCAATACAAGGTGCCCTGGTGCTTGACGTTCCCGCCGATCATCGAGCTGCGCATGCTCCACTCGCGCGTGGTGTCCATCCAGTTTAGCCCTGCCGTGCGGCACTGGACCCCTACTCCCACCTAAATTCACTTGCAATTTTAGGGTAGCCAACTCTTTATTTTTCAACAGGAGTCAATGTGTGGTGTATAACAAACGCAGAAGGGCTCCTATTCAGATTCTAGACTGAATAGTTCTTCAAGAATTACATGGCGGGCGCGCTCCTTTGATAGTACTCTCTAAACAATGTGTGTGTGTTCAAGAAGCAGCGACACTTTTAGGCGAGCCCTTGCTTTTCAATATGATCTTTGTTAGTGCGTAGAGTATACAAATGGACAAAATCTTATGTTCAGAATTCAGACTGAACTGTTCTCGAGAGTTACATGTGGACGTGGTCACACGGTCCAAGCGTTCATGAGCTACAAAAAGCATGACCATGCTTCAGTGACGTTTACTGGTCGCTGGTTTTCATTCTTTCGAAAGAATATACAGATTTAGACGATGTTTTGTTTAATGTTATTAAGGGTGAGTTTCATTAGTGAGAAGCAAAAAAAAAAGATGTCTGGTATATTTTAGGATTATTTTTTGTATTTGTTGTGTGTTGCTCATCCTTCTTTATGTTTTGTAGAAATGGTTGCTGTTGATGATGTTGGTGATATGAGAGAGAATATTTCTGGAAGTTCTATCTCTGGTGTTGGTCAATTTGGTGTTCCAAATCTCATTTCGAGTTCAGTCATCTTCCCTTCAAAAAAAAATTCTATCATCTTATGATAGTTTACAACGAGCTTTAGATAATTATGTATTAATTTATATTCAAGTGCATAGTTCACCATAATGACATACACAGGAGCAAAGACACCGTTTGGACAGATACAGGAATTTGCAAAAGCTCTCTACCACTTCATTACAAGCACTATCCTAAATGGGGCTACACTAGGATGATTTAACAGAACTAGGGCCATCTGCAATCATTTACTTTCATGCGGTTGCATCATCCTATATGATATGTTCCATAGAATGGGATGTATATGGTGCCAATAAGTAGACCTTATTAGTAGTACCCTTCCGTTCATCAGTATTTATCATACATGGCTGCAATAAATGTACTCCTTTTTCATCTTTCATTACTCTTTTTGGGTTTTAGTCATGTACAATTCTATCATTAAAAATATAACAATGGTCTTTATGGTCCGTATAAATACAATGCATCATTGGGCGCGGCGTGCCGCCGCGCGGGCTATGCTAGTAGAACATACTAGAGGCACAACCCACGTTGGTTGCATCATACTGCCACGGTTTATATGCAGATAAAGAGGCATCTCCCAGCAACGGCTTTCCAACTCAAAAGATATCCAATTATCAGAATCATGCAAATAGATGTTTTTCAGTTGCTCATCCCTTCCCATCTCTCTGGGTTCATGCAACACAATGGGTGGCTTCTCTCATCGGTGTTGATGAAGATTGCCCAATTTTCTAGCTTTTCCACCTTCACCCACTTTGCATGTTCACTCGCTAGGTTGAGGAAGAAGGCTTCGAACGTATCTGCTATTGATGGAAAAGATCGATGATCATTGACCAGGAGAAGCATATCGCTGCACGCAACAAGCCGCGGGTGAGAAAGATGCCATTTGTTGGGCAAGTTTCCACCAAAATCAACTGCAATTTTCTGTATTCAGATCCATGGTACCAAGTTCATGATAAATAGCATGCGGTCATTGTTCATGCCAAATACATGTCCTTTGAAGACCACAACCTTCTCGATCGTTCCATTGCGAAGAGAACATCTCAACCAAGAGTTACCACCAACACGCCAAAAGAAATTGTGGCCTCCAGTGGTAACCAACAAATATGTGTTGGGTGACGCCAGAGGAGCCGTGAGGGATGCACGGTAGAGGAAAGTGTTTGCGTCGACCCATAATTGTGGAGTTGAGACACTAACACCCGTGAAGACATCAATAACAAGACATGATTGATTTTGGTTGGACAGGATGAGATGGCATAGGAAACACTCCTGGAATAAGAACCTCCAAAGGACTTTGTCAGGATTTACTCTCACCAAACGAGGAAACTAGGGAATCTAACAACACATGTACAGTACGTGTCTTGGTTGGCTAAAGTAGTGACATAGCATGAATGTTTAGGTACGAGGCTGTTGCTAAATTGGCAAGGACGGGGGGAGCATGCCAGGAAGTCGGGTAGGAGGAAGAGAGATGGCAAGACTATCTGTTTACACGGATAGGAGGAGAAGTCCACACACCAAGAGGAGCAGGTGGCAGCAAACACAAGAAGGTTAGGGAAGGATCCCAATCGAGGAACAATGGAGTGAATCAGGTCGTCCGGGAGGTCTGGCCAGCCTTGAAAAATGGACATACTTGAGACGGTAGCGACCCAAAAACAGCAGATCACGGAGTTACAAGAGACCACACCTTGTCTACAAGAAATTTTGAATTAAAAGTAAAAAAATTAGAAAAATGAACTGGACAATGGATGGAGAAGCAATACAAATCGCCAACAAGTGGAAATGGTTAGTGCACGGGTAACATATATGCGCGACATGAAAAACACTAGTGACAAAATAACACAACAAGAGATTGGGTTCACATGCTACTGGAAATAACATTGAAAATCAAATGAGGTATATATTTATAACATTGCCGCAGCCTGTCATTGATTACCTGAAGGCAATGGAGAACATGTCATCATGTATCTTCAGAACATGATACTGAATTACACTTTTTCTTCTTAGTATTCCCTCTGTTCCATATTAAGTGTCACTGATTAAATCAACGGCACATAATGCGGAATGGACGGGAACTATAATAACGACAATTAATATGGAACGGGGGGAGTATATACTAGACCAAAGGGAACAGATGCAGCTCTATCCTAACAATCTGTTAACAATGTCCAGACAGCGTATCAATTGATTAGAAAGATGTAACGTCGATGCAAGCAAAAAAAAAACTCTTACGAAAAAAATCAATGGGAATCAAGAAACCTGGTGTCAAGAGAATGCCTCGTGGAGAAGGCGTATGATGGATCAACAACTATGCGATGAGCGGCAGTGCTTCACATGCGTCCTTCTCTGGCGGCCGCTTCAAAACGAGGTTGTGTGTTGGGCTGGACTAAGGTTGTTGACAACAAGCGGGTGCAATAGAGCCCAGTACTGATATTCTTGGACTTTGTTTCTTCTTTTTTCTTAAAAAAATGCATGGTAATACGTGTCTCATTCATATAACAATGATCAAGTTACAAGACATGTAAACACACCTGATAAAACTCAAAAGGCAGTAGAACTCTAGTCCTTGCACGAAGGACCACTAGCCCCCAAAGCAACACACAATCAAGACCAAAAACTTCCTTAAGCTCGACACCAATGCCCGTCACCTACCTACAACACCATCGCAACAACCACCAAAAGAAAAGGTGATAGATCACCTCTTCATCCGAGCTTGACATTGCTCCATCATATATGTAGCTTTTCGGGCCTCCAAAGTAGCTTACCGAAGGCGAAGCCATTGCAGTTGAAAGAATCTAGTCGGGACAGCACCTCGGACACACCATCAAACTCTAGATCTAGCACCCCCTGCCCCGCTCGAAGATAATGTCAGCGTAGGAAACCATACCCGGCAGCCATCAACCACAAAACCAGCACATGATCAACTATCTTCTAGTTGACACCAACCCAGAACACAATGCATCCGCCCCGGCACTATCTCCCGGAGCTCCGTGTCGATGATGAAGCAAATGGCAATGGAGAGCACACCCATCTATAACTTTAAAACATGATACTGAATTTTACCCTTTCTTCTTAGTGTAAATATATAGACCAAAGAGAATAGGTGTGGTTCTATCTATTTCTGATAGAGGTAGTCTTAATCCCCCTTTCCATTCGCAGTCCGAGGAGATCAATGGATCCACTTATGATTCCCAGTTTCCCATCCAGTCTAGGGCCCATAGCAGTATGTCAGAAGTTCTTATAGAAAAAATCAAGTGGGAATCTAATCTAGCCCTATCAAAGTACTGACGTGATCCACACTCTTCTCGCAGCAAATTCAAGGTTGCACGATGGACTATAGGTAGGAAGTATATCAAATTCGAGAGCAGTTGCAGCTCTATCTTTAGTTCTCTATGAAGTGATGGTTTAGTATGTTAAGTTGCTTCTAAAGTTTCCTGTTTTTGAGGTTTATCATGTGTACTAAGAAAGAATTCTTGTTAAGCCAACACTTGTATCAAAACCGTTAACTTATCTTTACCTAATATTAAAGGACGGAGACTTTCATAGTTTTCCATACGTTATCTATTTATATCCATTGATTCTATGATAACCTTAAAGATTAACGGCTGAGATTTAAGATTAGATTTATACACTAGAAAAGAAGAAAAAAACGCTACAGGACAAAGTCCCACACCAATACCATGATTCCACCTTCCGGTGCGCACCTGGTTCGGATCGATCTCATCTCCCTAGCTATCAAAAAAATTCTGACTCGCACGCCAGCGTTTTTACTGTCTACCGGTCTCGGAGGTCGGAGCCTCCTCCCGATCTGCCCGCTCACGGCGGCGTCGCGCCCACAGCCACTCCGCCGCCCCGCGCCCGGGGATCGCCATGACGGCGCAGCTACCCGCAGCCTCCTCCAACTCCATCCTTGCTGTGTCACTGAGTCGGATCAGATTTCTTCGTGAAGCCAATCGTGAGGATCTTCAAGGAGGATGTGGGAGTGACGACCGTGATGTGGGTAGGCCGTAACCTTGGCTGGCAGTTAGCGAGGGACAAGCCAGTGGTCAAGCTCGACCGCCTGCACTACCTCTTCAAGCTGCTGGACAAGGACGGCGTGCTCCTCAACAACAGCGTGATGACCCTGGTGCGCGTCGGCAGCGAGTTCGGCTGGCTGCTGGCAAGGAACGAGACTGTGATCAAGCTCGACCGCCTGCATTACCTCTTCAAGCTGCCAGACAAGCACGGCGTGCTCCCTAACTACGGCGTTGCCGACGCCACGCTCCTGCCATCCCTCGACGTGCTTCTCTGACTCCTGCTTGTCCGCGCCTTCTAGGGCATCAAGGCCGCCCCCATCGGCGTCAGCATCGCGGGTGGAGAGAAACAACGGCATGCTCGCCAAGGCCATCGCCGTGGGCACCAACCACCTCATCAAAGGCATCTTCATGTGCAACAAGGCCTACTGCAGTATGGTACAGACTGCTCTGGTCTGCTCTATCCCTTTTGTTTTTTTAGGACAAGGCAATTCCTCTGAATCCACTATCGTGCAGGTTCAAAACGTAGCCAACCTTATTAGTCCTCAAGCAGCTGGAGGCGCGAGCTAATGCTTCCGCAGCACCGACGGAGCCGACGGGAACAGCCAGGCAGGGCCGCTGAAGCGTGGAGTCAACAAGACCCTCGGAGTCGAGTTACTAATTGTTCATCATTCATTCAAGAGTTACTGATTGTTCATCATTCATTCATTCAACCTATAACTCAACTACTAAGTAACTAAGATTATCACTTTCCTCTTTGTGTGAGTTACTACTTGTTCATCATTCAGTCACCATTACTGATCTTGGTTACTCAGGGTGTGGAAGCGGTAAGAGATGACATAGAAGATGAGCAAGACGATGATGGACATGGTCATCTGGGTGACAGGATCTATGGCTGCTCCGCTGCTTCGTTCCAGGCAAGGGAAAGCCCTCCTCGCCACCGCACTCGAGAAGACGTTCTGGTCTCTGTCAACGCCATCAGTGAGTACAGTAGTGCCCTGGAAACACCGATGGGACCTTGGCGTAACGAGCAAATCTTTTAGTTACATTACATCATTTCTGGTGCGGTGTACAAGAGGTAAGAACATGAGCATCTCAAGCCATATGATACCATTTCTCTATTCGAAAATAATATTAGCATTTTGAACGCCGGCTTCGCCGGAATGCCGCCCTGCTTGGCGTGCTCCCCTCGGGTAGGTCGTTGAACAATCTCTAAAAGTTCTTCTATTTAGTTCTTGACTATATGAGCCCGTTCCAAGCAATTCTTGACTATATGTAGAAAATATTACCCCGTTACCTAGAAACATTTGAAACAATAACAGAACCTTTTGATTTCTTAGCCCCATGCTTCTACTTTCTAAATCCCAGAATTGACGAGTCCTTGGTTAGTTTGGACTCACAGCAGGTCACAACATTGTGCAGTTAGACTTTTTGAAATACATCAGTTGTGGAATACAAGCTATTGGACATTTGCACTTGCCTTATGAGCGTGGCTGATAATTCTTCAGCAGCATAACATCATATAGAGGTAAATACACCGCAAGTCATGGAACTTGCACGCGACGGTCAGTTTGGTGCATAAACTTGTAAAATACATGTTTCTGGTCATCTAACTTGTCCCTCTGTTCATATACGGTGTTTTCTACCGTATTCAGTTGTATCATGTGTACACATGGCGCGCCAATGTGGCAGTGGCCCACTGTCAGTAGTGGGTAATCCGTGTGCATGTTTTTTCTTCAGTAAGCACCCTTACATTTTATTTATTTATGCAAAAAATCCTCATATGAAATGATAAATACTGAACGGACAATGGGATTCGAACAGAAGACCTGCTACGAATCACCTACCACTTGACCGACATATTGTTCACGTTCATAGAGTACAATTAGCTTTATATAAGACAGACTGTACGAGTTAAAATAGAAACCTAAACGAGAAAAGGGGAAGACACCGGCTCGAACCTATGACCACATAAGCTCGCCGAGTGTGCGAGCACCAACCATCCGGCCACAATGAGTTAAAAAAAAAACCTCAGCCACAATGACATTTAAATAGATAAACACAATTTATCTAATGTATTCTTCTTTTCTTTATTTAAGAAAATTACTTATATTCTAGATAAACATTTTGGACAAATCAACTAGATTTTTGTTTGAATTCGTGTAATTTTAAATTTAAAAATCTAGACAAAACCAAATATAGCGCAGAATGAGTGTACATAATTTTTATAGACAAATCAACTAAATATTTGTATGAATTCGAATAATTTTAAATTAAAAATTTAGATAAAAAATATAGTGCAGAATGTATGTACGTAAATTCTTTTGGACAAATCAATGAAATTTTTGTTTGAATTCAAATAATTTTAAATTCTAAAATTTAGATAAAAGAAATTATAGGTGAGAATGAATTCACGCAATTTTTTTTGGACAACTGAACTAATTTTCTGATTGAATTTGAGTAATCTGGATAAAAGAAAATATAGTTCACAATGAATATGCGTCAATTTCTTTCGGACAAATAAACAGAATTTATTATAAATTCGAAAATCTAGATAAAAAATTATATGTAAAAAATAATGTACATAAACTTTTCAGAGAAATCAACTAAATATTTGTTTGAATTCAACTAATTTAAAATTTAAAAATATGGATAAACATTAATATAATGCACAATGAATATACACATTTTCTTGGGACAAATTAACAAAATTTTGTTTGAATTCGAATAATTTAAAGTCTGAAAATCTAGAGAAAAGGAAATATGGGTCAGAATGAACGTAAGTATTTTTTTCGGACAAATCATCTAATTTTTGCTTGAATTTGAATAATCTATACAAAAGAAATATAGTTCATAATGAATGTACGTAAATTTCTTTCGAACAAATCAGTAGAAATTTTGTTTGAATTTGAAAAAATTAAATCAGAAAATCTAGATAAAAGAAAATATAAATCAGAATGAATTTACGTATTTTTTTGGGAAAATCAAATAAATTTTTGTTTCAATTCGGATAATTTTAAATAAAAATCTAGATAAAAGAAGATGTCGTGCTGAAGGAATGTACGTAATTTTGTTTTGAACAAATCAGCGGAATTTTTCTTTGCATCTGAATAATTTTAAATTTGAAAATCTAGAGAAAAGAAAATATATTCAGAATATGTACGTTTATCCAAGAGGTGATACGCCTTAGTAGTCCAAATGAAACAGCAAGCATGATTAGTTGCGGTGGTTAGCCGCTAACGCCATTACAACAGTTTGCTTTTTCGATCCGTCCCATTTTTCCAATCCCAATATATTTACAGCAAATACTGACAGGTGGGACCAAGTGGGCAATTATTGTCGGAATGCTTTTGTACAAAGTAAAAAAAATCAAGGGTGTTTCTGCAGAAAAAAACATCACGTGTACTAGCCGCTGACAATGGGCCCTGGCCACATTGGCATGCCATGTAGGCAGCAAATACACCCACATATGGGAAATGTGACCGTATTTGCACGCCTGCACAAGTTTGATGATCAAAAACATGTATTTTGCAAGTTTGTGCACCAAACTGACCGTCGTGTGCAAGTTGTAGGACTTCTAATGTATTTACCTCCATCATATATGCATTGGTAACTTGCATCTGTAATATGGATGGGTCATGGATGATTCTGCCATTCGCCAAACTCAGTAATATATCACGTTATGATGTTCTTTGTTTAAACATGGTTATGTACCTTCAAGAATTCAGTAACTAAAATAATAACGGATTAGCTCAAGGACAAAATAGCAGAATTACGTACAGTGATGAAAAAATTTAATATATTCTAAAGTTTGCTCAGAGGTTAGTATTGCCTCGAAAAGCTACAAACGAGTCATAAGTGCCAAACTAAAACAAGGGTAATTCGTGCACTTATACAAACTGAACACATTTTATTTGTGATGAAACATTTAACTTGTAAGTTAGTAATCTTAAAAATTAGCAAATGGATGGTTAAATTAGTAGTACTTTAGGAGAACCGAATCAAATGAAACTAATTATGTTGTGCTGAATATTCTGCAGTCGTAAGTATTGAAGAGTAAAATTGCATTTTTCATCATCTCTGAACCCTATTCTTCTCCACACTTCACATACATAATGCCTCTTTCAGCTCAGATGGCATAGAGAAAACCATAGGCTAGAAGATCATCATGCATCGACATTCAACACAATTGCAATGAAAATTAGGAGCATTTGCTAAACAAAAAAAGCTTCCACAGTTCCTGTGTTCAGATTCCGTGTCGCTTAAATAGTGTGAGGCTATGTCAAAATCATTATTTCCCGAGCCAAGAGTGATTAGAAGAAATTACTTCTATTATTGTGTTGTGTCTGCAGCTGCACATACGAGCAAATCAATTTATGACGTTACAAACAAAGCAATCATCTTTTGTTTATTATAAGGTTTCATTTTTCGTAGTTGTCTTTAGTTACCAGATGTGCTAGAACAGCACACAACGTGTGTGATTTGCCATGCCTTTTTGATTTCTGAATTGGAGCGAGCAATCACATGGGTTTCTTGAGAGACTAAAGTAGTGGCGCTTCCAGCTTTATGTCCCGCTACCCAGTTCCTTGAACCGGCTAACCCTTAGTGTCCTAAAGCGACGTCCCATGACCATCATTTCTCAGCCGGGCCGACCCTCGAATGCGTGTGATGCAGTGGCTCAGTTCATCACCTTGCCATTGACCATGTTCGGATACATTGTGATCAAGTGGGCACCATGGTTACCGCTGGTGAGAGTGCG
The DNA here is from genome assembly GCF_018294505.1 of Triticum aestivum. Lineage (NCBI taxonomy): Eukaryota > Viridiplantae > Streptophyta > Magnoliopsida > Poales > Poaceae > Triticum > Triticum aestivum. Next base: position 16,446,276 of record NC_057812.1, read on the forward strand.
AGGAAAAAAAAAGCAACGACATGGGTCGGATGCCATGTTAAAATAGTGAACATGGTTTCCTATCCTTAATGAGATCAAATCAGTTCTGAAGAAGTTTGTCACTGCGCACGTCCAACACACAAGGAGGCTGCTGGTCTAGCTAGAACAAAGGAAGATGCACACGTTATAGGTGATGTCCCGTTGGAGCTACGCTACAGAATGTTGTCTGATTATCCACCTACTCCATGAGTAATTGTTTACTCATTCTAAAAAAATCAAGGAGATGGACTTGTCAGGGTCTTGGTCCATCCTTATTAGGCTAGGGGTGTTTGGTTTTATTTTCTCCCGTTGCAACGCACGGGCCCTTTTTCTAGTCTTTTATAAAGCTCGTTCATATGTGTATGTTCCTCATGTTTACCATCTTGACAGCGTTAGAGCTTAATTTATATTTGAAGGTATCCCCCACGTCACTCCACTCCAGGCAACACGGTGGAGATGAAACTCTAGCCGCCGGTCATCCGTCCCTTTCCCTTCCTTCATCATTGCCGCCTGAGGAGGCCTCCGGCGAAGTCCACATGGTCGCCGAGGATAGCAGCGGGAAGGATCTGGCTGCTCTGCCTCCACGCGGAGGGAAGGGGACGCTGAGCCGGCGGCCTCTAATGGCGTGGCGGCGCCGTATATGCCGCGGGCCGTGTCTCCTCAATAGTACAGGTGGTGAGTGACGGGGGACTCGGCATCCCGGATTGTGCGGGATCTGAAGGTTGCATCCCTCCTCCTTGTTTCTTGCTCTTTCTCGCTAGATCTAGCTGCCGACACCTGCAGGTTGCCGGACCTGTTGATGGTGTGGCTGCCTGGAGCCACGGACTCGGACCGGGAGAATTCCTTGCCTAGTTCTTCCTCCAGACAACACTGACATCACCTGGTGTTGTTCCCCTTCTCGGAATCGTCATCTTGGTACGATCCCATTCCCTCCTACTCATATGTTGGGTGAAAACGTTTGTCTATCCAAGACCGGGTGGCAGTGGCATGGCATGCGTCACCTTGTAGGTGCCACTTTTGTCTGTCCAAGACCGGGTGACAGCGGAAGCTGCACATCATGCTAGTTGGGGTTGTGCAGGAGCTCTGCGAGTTGGTTTGGGTGTGTAGAGTCTTCGAGGAAGGAGGTGATGTTTGATGTTTCGTCTCGCAAAATCAGTGCTTTTATGATTTCCTTAGGTGTTTGAAGCATGGTATGTGTGTGCTTGCTCGTGGGTCGGTCGGTGC